>NC_061533.1:14797500-14895000 GCF_022379125.1 Scophthalmus maximus | reverse complement strand
TGGAAGTCTCAGGCTGTGTAAGTGTGTGTGTTCATATACAGTATCAGGCAAAGCAAAGTCTGAGTCAAAGACGTTGGTCTTGTACACAGATACTGACACGCACAAAACCTCGCCAGGTGTCATTGGCTCCATCAATGGTGTCCTTGACAATTAACGGGGATCCGATCGATCTCCCCTCCATTACAGACCAGCCTGCCATAACTTGCCAATAATCCACTGAGGAATGTCATGGTTGGGCCCTTTTTAATGACATCTTGCATGGCCACTTGAGCGTCTTGTGGGGAGCAGCGGGCATGCTGTGCTCTGCCACGCTGTAGGGCCCTCCCCTTTCGGCTAACTGCACAGATATGCGTGGGCGACGTGTGACGTATTGTCACACGTATCCTCCATATACGTGACATAACGTGATTGTGCTTGAAAGTGGCAGAGCGTCGTTGCCTGTGAGACGCAGGTTCACTGTGATGTGAGTATTAGTTATTCTTGTGGCTTTACTATCATCGCTGTAGTAGTTACACACGGAACAAGATGACATCAAACACAAAATGACAGTTTTCACACCAAGTGAAAATTAAGGGAAACAGTACTTTCACGACACAATTGCTCCAAGACAAATTTTCTGAGGTACTGTAAATATAGATTGCCCATTTAATATGTGAGCTTGTTGTCCCCTCAGTTTTCCATGAAGCCGACAGATGGAACATCTAGAACCGAGCAAAAGTGAACATTTGGTTAAACCAGAATTGATACTGGTGACACCTTGGTCTAAGTTTTATCCAAACATGCTTTCAAAATCCACATCGGTGCACTCGATAGTCTGCTATAGTAACTACCTTCATTTATAGTATTTAAGCATTGACCAAAGAATCATGAACACTGTTTGAAAAAAACACAAACACAAAAGGAGATTTTCACATAATAACACATTGAATTGAATTGAATTTGAACTTGCCATATTATGATTCGAAATATGTATATTCATATTAGTCTGAAGATATTATTAATATAATGTAATCTTTTCTTTATATATTTTTAATGAATACATATTATCATTATTATTGTCGTCACAATGTGTAATGTGAGCCATTCTCTCAACTGAAAATGATTTTTGTAATACCCCCAACATTTAAGATTTTGTCTGTTACTTATAGAAAAAAATATAAATTGTCATTTGATGGCAGTCAACGTGTACAGTATTGTTCTTATTTTGATACAAAATCTAATTGCAGAAGTTCCAGGACATTTGTTAGAATATGATACAAATGCCAATTTGCACATTTTGTACCTGAATTGTGACTGATAATAATACTTGTAATACCCGGTCCAGTATACTCCATGGTTAAATATCAGTGCTGTGGCAGCAGCAGTGCACAATAAGGCTGTGTACATAAATGCTATTTTTGCACCACAGGTCTAAAGCTGGCTGTCAGCCTGGCTTCCAAGATATCTGTGCTCTGCTGGCTTCTGATTATGCAAATACGATGCATTATAAATAAATTAGTATAATTGCATCTGAAATATGCTTTGAATCGTCCTCAAAGATGAAAGGGTGTAAATAATATATTTCGTGTCACTGCATTATTCATCACCTATTAATTACAAACAGCGTGGCACTCAAGTCTCAAAATGCTTTATGCTATACTCTGTATTTAAGTGGTCCGGATATTATTTCTTATATATTATACACTGTATGTACGTCCACGATATTTTTCATGTTATCATGTACAGTAGGGGTTCAAAAAGGGGAAGGTCCTCAGAAAACATTAAATAAGCATAAATACTATAGACATCCCGCCGCTACAATTAAAATATGGCCATCTTTCGAGTCTTTGTAAGGCGTCGTATTGAGGCCTAGACGCAATTTGAATACGACGAACCATTTGAAAAATATATGCTGTTCGGCAATTAAATTATATGGGCTCTCAGACTAGGGAGCTTGTACCAGTGCATATAGAATAGTGAGCAGTAGCTGCTTCGCTCGCATTAGCATCTGGCCCTTTTATGTAAATTTGATGAGAAAGGACTCATGCATATAAGCCAGGGCCGGGGTGTACTTGCCTAATATCCTTATTAGAGAGGGGCGAATTAAATATTTATTTGGGGGGCTAAGGGTGAGGAAGGGGGGCCAAGTCCTGTGTTGTCGTGAGCACCCGAGGTGGAAGAAGGGGGGAAAAAGAGGGAGGAGGTTGGCTTCCTCTACGAGTGTCTCTCTCTGCCTCAAGGTGCCACCATCTTAAGGCGTTTGGCAGTAGTGAGAGTGTGAGGAGGGTAGACTTAAAATGTCCGCTGGCATAGACACGCGCACGCATACACATTAATGCATACAAATTTGTGTGCGGTATATGGACAAGAGCACGGAGCTCTTGAAGTCAATTATTCTCTTACTGTCAACGGCAGCTATGCATACTGAGCATTTCATTTGCATGTATTAATCCCCGCGATTACTGACACCGCACGAGATCGGCCGGCGCTTTCGTTTTCTGTTGGACACAATTTGTTGGCGAGGAGCGCTAATGGCACCGTGATCATCAGAACTAAGATCTTGTATTTGCTGATGCTCAAATGAATATTTGAGTATTTTTTAAATGTATTTTAGGCCCATTAAATGTTTTTTCTTATTGTGTTTAGTTTGATAAAACATTGTCATGGAGTTACACACAGAGTTTCTATTTGAAAATAATTTCTTACATGTATTTGTGTGGTTATTTGCTGTTTAAAACAGATCATTCTGTTATTATATTTTCATCTACAGCTTGCCACTTAAAGATACCAATTTCATAGAAATATAAGTCCACATACAATATATATAAATCACAAAATACAGTGTATTCTTCATTGTGTTCATCAGTATATTTTTTGCCTTTTATGAACAGTTACTGATAAAGCTTGCTGTTTTTCATTTTGAGTATAGATCATACCTTTCTAAAAACTGTAACCATCAAAAACTGCAATACAAATGCGATAGAGCAAAGAACGGAAGTTGATGGCAGTACAGCCAATTTACGTCAATCATTGCTCTCCACATTACTGCCCGTCACCTCTCATACTCACTGTCACTGTCACATTCACATACTGTAGCTGACCTCTCCTATCCGTTAATTATCATAAATGTGCTTACTCACACACACACAAACACACACACACACACATGCACACACGCACACACACACACACGCACACACGCACATACACACACACACACACACACACACACTCACACACACACACACACACACACACACACACACACACATTGTTCAGTGAGATACAGACACAGTATTAGCATTTCCCTTTCATCCTGAAGTGCTCCTGAGGCATAGCATGAAGAAGAATGCATAGGAAAATTATTCAAGATGAATTATACCACACATCATCCCATTTTTCGTGCCTCAACGACCACCCACACCCACACCCACACATTTATATATATATATGTATATTCACCAGTTAAGGAACGTTTTTTAATCTTAGGTATTTATTGACACAATTGGAGGTTCACTTTACATTGGTCGTTGGTGTGTAAAATTGTTCCTGTCGACATATTGCAGCGTACATATTCATCTGGCAGTCTTTGTGTGCGTCTACGCGAGCCGCGTGTCTCCTTGTATAGTCATAGCCTGTTGTCCTTTTTTTACGTGCATAAAGTATGTATACAGTATCAGCTGTTCTCCCTCCCTACCTCCCACGTTTCCTCTGATGAGTGGTACGGCCCGGCGTGCTGCCAAAGAAGTGAGAATAATTAAACGGCTGCATGTTTGAGCCTGGAGTTGGCTAATGGATTGTTACCGGTAGGAAATGAAACAGGCAGCATGGGGGAGCTGGGTGGCACAGCAGACCTCGCCTTCGGATAATGGAACACTATAAGCCACTGGGGTGGAGAGTAGAAACACCTCTCATAAAGGAAATGCTTTTGTTCTGTGACTACCTCTTTTTGTCATATAGGAAGGTGCAGTTGGTAATGAGTCACATAATGAGAGAAAGGCACAGTCAGACAACATCCCTTGAGTCAGGGTAAATGTAGTTTTTTGTCTTTTTTCCTCGTTTTCGTTTTTGTATAGCTCACTTTTTATTTCTAAATTCTATGACAATAATAATAATAATCCTTGTTGGTGTTGCATATGTTTGTCTTTATGTTTTCTTATATTGCACAGATGTGTGTGTGTGTGTGTGATATATATACTGAACGTCAATTTGCATACAATTTAGCATCCTCTGCATCACTACACCGCTTGAGAGAAACCAGGGTCTGATTCCTGGCACTGTTGTCGCAAGTGTAGCCCACTACCCCCACCCACTCTACACGTGCATGTAGCTAGAAGAAGGGTAGCGTTGGGGAGGGTGGAGCGGAGGAAGAAGATAGAGGAGCAGGAGGGAGATGGGATGAGACAAGCCACACAAGCCGCAAAGGGAACTGGGTGAAGGTGGAGGGGCGGGGCTGTATAGTTACCCTAAACCCTGCCGTAGGGCTAGAAGCACGCACGCACACACACACACACACACACACACACACACTGGTTTGCCACATAACCACAAGACACACTCACAACATGTGGAGAACATTGCAATGGGGAGTACGAGGATATGCTCTGCGTAAACACATCCTAATCGTCTTCATTTGTTCTTCTTATGTTTTTTCTCCGACGTTCATGACTTTCTTCAGGATCCATGCAGGTTTGTAGTTTGTATTTGAAAAAAATAAAAAATAAAAAATTGAGGACTAAATCATAAGAATCTTGCGTGGGTGTATTATTGATTATTGCCGTGCAGTACCCTGACACTGTACAAGTGTGTGTGACTTGAGGTCATCTGATACTGTTGATATTGACATGCCAGAAGAGCCTCACAATGACTTCAAAACACAACAGGAAAGAAATTCCTAAGAAAGAAACTACATGCAGTATTTACTGTACATTCCTGAATTCCACCAATACATGAAAATGCAATGAACTTTATTAAAAGCAAAAAGTAAGAGAAAAAAGGTCAAAGAAGTGGCAGTATTTTTGACAACTGACACGACTTTGTCAAACCTATATCTCCACATGTGGAATGTCACATCTTTTCACGTAGGGTAAAATAATCCATTTTTTAAAAGGTCAACATTAAGCTCTCAGACTGACCATAAACAGCTACAATCCATCAGTTACCTTTGACCCTCAAATGGACTCTTCCTGTGCCCTTGACATTTGACCTGCTCGCCCTCCAGTGAGAGGAGGCAGAGGTCAAGTGGGGCTGGTCTCAACAACACGGCTGCCGAGACTACAACACCAGAGTTAGTCTAGATGACTGATTGGATGATTCAAATGCAGCCTGCTAAGTTAACATTTCAACAACATTTCTATTTAGTATTTTGAACCCCCTACCCCGTGACCTTCAAATGATCTATAAACCAGCCGCTTGTGTGCCATAAAAGTCTCAATGTTTACTTGCTATTCGAGGGAAAGTGTAAAGGTTGAGAAGACATTTGCACAAAGTTATTGCCAATTTGAAATCCCGCGAGTAAAATGCTGCTTTCTTCTTCCGTCATTTAACCGAGCATTTGCTTTTTCCCCCCTTTTCTCTTTAGTGGGAACGTGTTAATTGTGAATTTGCTCAAGAAGAGCGATTCAATATGTATGGGTAAAGGTTACCTCATGGTAAATGTGTGTTTGTCTTCTTTTGCTGCAGTGATGGAGACGGTGGGCTGTGGAGAACCGCAGGCAGCAGGCAGCAGAGGTCAACACGAGATCTCTGGGATTTTGCTCTCAACTGGACTCACATGAGGTGAGCTCGGGTTAATAAGCCAAAATGTGTATGGTGTGTATGTGTGTGCATGCAGCATTGGCCTGTATGGACTACATGTGTAGGCATGTGCAATACCGTGGTAACGTATAGGTTTGGGTTTTTTTGTATCGTCCAACCATCCATTTTTGTATCTGGCAGAAACAACACAAATTTAGCTTGATCGCACCCAAAGGGTACAATCCCCTCATTGTGAATTCACTTTGACCTTTTTTATATTTTGTTTTTATTCCAAGGACAAAACCTTTCAGTGAAACTCGCTTCACACATATTTTATCAGGCTTTGAATCAATGGTGTTTTTATTTAAATTCTTCACCAATCACAATTGTTCTGATTTATTTTCTGAACACAGTAAATACAGCTAAAAGTAATATGTTTACGACATTATTCATGAACATGTCCAATACTTTTTACTGACATTTTTACACAAAGTGTTGAAAAATGTGTCAAAAATTGGTTAAATGTCTTTGTTGGCAGGGGTTTGAGTGAGTGTCCCCCCACCCCCCCTCTGTACCCATCTCTGTTGATGTGTGTGTCTGTTTGCCTGCAGCAAAGTTAGCCCATGTGTGTGTTGGATGAAGGCACAGATGTTAGCATTGGTCCAGGGGACACAGTAAACAGAATAACAGTGGTTTGAAGGGAGCTCAGGCGATGTGATCGTGGGCAATAGCAAATCCCATGACCCATTCTTTGCCCCGTGGTCCATACCAAAGAGAAGAAGCAGAGGGGGAAACAGGGGTTATTGTTCACTGTCCATCATCAGAACCCCCCCACACACACACACACACACACACACGCACACACACACACACGCCAACATTAGCTGCAACCAGGAAGTGATTTAGAAAAATTTCCTCTAGCCATTGAAATCCATCCGGTTACTACGGTACAGTAATTGCCCTCCACCCTGGCGTTGTTTGCATTGCGTGCAGGACATCTCGCTCTATCAATTAGTCCTCCAGACATTATTACACGTGACATCTCATCTGATTGAAGACAGACAAACGTTAATGAGCTGAACATGCTCTCAGGAAATGGATGTCGTATTAGCTGGCGGCAGCGGTAGATTTCCATCTGTGCTTTTCTTTAGTTCAACTTTGACACCATGTCCGGGTGACCTCTTGAGAGGAACCATAACGTGCTGGGATATTAGGTATAGACGCCGTATACTGCTAGCCGCCGTGATTGACGTCTCTCACCGTCAGCAAAAAACTGCACAGTGGCACTTGGTACCTATGCCGTGCCTATGCTCTCGATGGTTAGCGACAGTACCGCTCACAAGCGGTGGCCCTCTCCTGTGACAAACTCGAACCAAATGAAAAAAAAGACCCCGGCGACTCTACATTCACCGTGTCGAGATTTCTCGGAGTTTAAAAGTTTATTTCGTGGTATTGTTAAAATAAGGGTCTGAGGAGGAGGGGCGGTGTGTCAGCGCCCACGGGCCTCAGTGTGTTAGCCTTACTCGTCCTAATTACTCCCAATACTCACACACTGGACTGCTCAGAAGGGCCAATTAGAAGGGCAGGGCAAGTCACTGGGTGGTAAGAGTCAGTGCAGACTATACCACAGAGAGACAGTGTCTGATGGTAATCTCTGCAGTGCAATTCTATAAATGAGTTTTTCTGTATAGAATTGACAATTTCGCCTCCATTTTACACTGCTTCAAATGGAATATCTTATAACTTTAATATTGGTGAACACTTCTGTATTTACTGTATATGCATCGCCCACCATGACATCAGCTGAGCATTTGGGACTTTTGCGACTTTTTCAGGGATCGGTCATGATTGTGTTGACCAGGTCAACCAAAGATGTTGAAGGAGTGAAGTGAAAACCATTTGACCTCTGTGAAAAAAAAGAGAGGAGGTTGTTACCTGAGACGGATTGTGTCACTGAAATAATAGAGTTGGGTAAAGAGCTTTGGATATTGTACACTCTGCTGAACGTTAAAAAGAGTCAAAAGAGAGAGATCCAATGAGGTTATTAAACTCACCGTTAAATTCTGTGAAGAATTGATACATACACAATGATCAGCATAGACAGACCCTACTCAAAGCTGAAAGCCCAGTCCTTAAAGTGTGTCAGGGTCATTAGAGCCATACATATCTGACATTGCATTATTCAGTTAGAATGGTACACTTCTTCATGAGCAACATCCAAACCTCCATCAGCCATTGCCCGTGCACAGAATACGTCAGGGTCAGGGGATTGAAGCTGAAACACGAAGGCGGGACAGCTTTCCATCTCAGCACATACAGATGCACTTTGACAATGTCAGGAAATGTTCCCTATCTCTCTCTCACTCTTTCTATACCTCAGTATCAAACTTTCTGTGGTCATTATTAATAATTTTTCACCCCACACATTTTTGCCTCAGTACCATTTGCTGGATACTAAGATAAGCGCCCACGGAAACGCGCAATGTTTGCTGTACAGTATAGTTTGTTTACAATGCCTCGCCTTATTTCTTATGCTATTCTCATAATCATCTATCAGGCGTGCATATTTTGCGGTACAGCTGCTTGCTATTAGGGCGCCAGCAGGAGTAAGTACTTAGAATGTGGCGCCCGCATTTGTGAACATAAAGCCTCCGGTCTTGTAGGCAGTATGTATCATCAGTGCTAGCCCACAGCGATTAATGAAGTCATCTGCTTGTGTCTGCATGAGTAAGGAGAGTGTTTGTGTGTGTGTGTGCCCAAATGAAACAACAACGGAGAACAAAAGATGCCAGCTAACAGGAAGGCTTTACAGTAAAGGTCCATTTCGAAACATCGAAATTATAATTTCACACAGTTAAAATTACTCACTTAATGCAAAGCCTTAATATTTTATGATCAGGTGATACAATATCAAATAATTATAATGGATGACTCAAACCAAGGAAGAAAAGAAAAGTGAGGGAGAATATAGTACATTATTTATGAGAATATTATGTGAAAGGTTGTTTTTTTTTCCTTTTCTGTGATTTAGTTTTCATCTATTTTTTTCCTCCTATTTCCTATATGTCAAGTAATTCCATATTTCACTCATGGATACAATCCTTTCCCTGTGCTATATATTGCAGATGCTCATGCCTCTTCGTGACAGTACAATATGTCCTTTCCATGGTTGTTCAAAAAATTCCACAGAACTAGAACTCATCTTTTTTTCCCCTCATTCTGATCTACTTCATTATCATGGCTACACTGGGGGATGAGTCTGCTATTTGTGGAATTCTCTTCCTCTCAGTTTATAATTAAAACAGATAAGACAACTCTTTTTTTTTCATTTAATATCCAAGTAGCTTTTTAGGGGGGCTGTGTAATAGCGCTGCGTAGGGAGGGTGTCTTTCGCATCATCATACAGTCAGAACAAAGGATATGCACATCGTAAAATCATGCAAATGAATGCAAATCGCTGGCAGCAAGGAATAGCGAGGTGGCAGGAGGAGAATTTGTATAAGCGGAGGGATTGTGTATACAATACTTGCCGGACAATCTTGCTTCAAGTCGAGGCAGATAACTACAAATATATTGGTTTTGAATCGGATTCTAAATCTTATCTCAAGACTTGGTAGAGTTTTCTCTGCTTATATATCCTGGATATGTCTGTAAAAAAACCACAGTGGCTGAATAATATTTAGCCTTGTATTGTTTCTTGTTTTTCATGGAAATTGTACTTCATATTTTATTTGTTTGTTATTATTTCATGTGATGCAAGTTCATTAAAGAGCCAATCCTAAATCACAGTGAATGCAACTGTGGTGCAGTGGCTGCTAACAACATTGCAGTATGTGTGTGTGTGTGTGTGTGTGTGTGTGAGTGTGTGTGTGTGTGTTTGCATGATGCGATATTTTGACCACACCGCCGCAGAGAAATGCAGAGCAGATATTAGTAACACAACGCTAATGAAAGCCACACCTCTCCTACTTGCCCTCTCAGAACCCCCCCCCCCCCCCCCCCCCCCCCCCCCCCCCACACACACACACTTTCAATATTATATTCAGTTACTGGGGGATTAGATAATGACAGCCCAGGTCGGCCTCAATTTTACTCGATAGCCCTTAAAAAAAAAGAATGTGCTCATATTATTTTCTCTTAAATTTGATTTTGTCCCCGCCATGGACAAAGCACTGTTGTCCATGCGTTATCACAGATGCCTCAGTGAAGACTGTGCAAAAAGATTCACTCGAGTACTTAAAAAGTTAATTGCCACCTTTCATCCTGAATTAGATATCACAATTTCTTCACGCGTTTAAAACGTGCGGGTGAGGTGTAAAATAGGCCAGGGTGTGTTTCATCACAAGTTGAAACTCAAAACTTTCATTCAAATCCTAATTTGTAGATACATTCTAGCATTATGCATTAATATCCTTAAACACAAATTCAATCATTTTTCTAAGCTGGGATTTTTTTTCCCCCATGAAATTTATTCCTGCACTATCACTTCCCTTGAACAAAAATGCTGATATTAATGTGGACGTGGTCAAACAGTATCACATACGAAGGGTCTCATAGACGTACAACAATCAGTAATTTGTCTCGACCTGGATACAAAAACAGACCGTATTTAAATAATGCCGCCCTCTTTCAGACATCACACACACGTACCAGTGGACTAAGTCGCAGACACAATATGGTCGGGGAGAAAAGGGGGAGGGCTCAGACAGACATTCACAATTGTGCATAATGATGTTAGCATTCCTGCATGTCTAATGCGGGGGATATTGAGACAGACACTAGCTGGCCGCGGTCTCGCTGCGTGTTGTGTGTGTTCATGAGCAGAAAGTCTTGCAGTGCATAATGATGTATTAATTGCGGCCTGTTCCCGCTCGTGGTGTTTGGGCTCCTCGCCGAGGTTACCGCCGAGGCCTGTGATGCGATCGTTAATCTTATCAAACATATGCACGATCACACTGAACCTCATTTTCTAGCCTGCTCGCATGAAATTGTAGGCGCACCGGAATCTGTGTAACAGGGACGGCTGTTGTTGTTATTGTAAAAGAAAAAGAAAAAAACGGTGGTCATGATTTCAGAAAATAAATGCTAAATTGAAATGAATGGCATGGCGGCAATTGAAACCACCCCCATCCTCACAAATCAAAATTTTGTATTCAATAGTAGTGTTAATTTCATATACACGCACCACCAAGTGATGATCCAATACTGTTGGATGCTAATGTATACTGATTCAATTTTTTTTGCCTCTTCCTCCCAAACAAAAAAAAGACACAAACAAGGGAGGGGAAGTGGATTGTGCCGGCTTCATAAAAGATGGAAACAAAGAGGTACAGACAGCATACACAGAGAGGGACAGGCAAAAGATGAAGCTCATTTTTTTCTGTGGGCACCCAGTGGCGTCTGCATTGCAGATCGCTGAAATCCCCCTCGAATGCGTCCCTGGGCTTAAGGGGGGTGGGTGGGGGGTTGGGATGGAGGTGGGGTGAACAAGCGATGGGTTTATGCTATCTCTGCCTTGGTACACTTTGTTTTTTTTTCCTTCTCCCCTACCCCCAATGAAATATTTTTTTTTTCTGTCTGCATCAAATGTCAAGTTAATTTCCTGGGTGCTATGAGGGATGTGTCCTCCCCTTCGGTATGTGTGGCAGGGTGGTGGATTGTGGAAGGGAGCTGTGTGTGCCGTTGTGTGTACGTGTGTGTGTGTGTGTGTGTGTGTGCGTCTGTATGGGTGAATGGGGAAAGGGAAAGGGGCATGGCAAGGCAAAGAGAGAGATGAGAGGTGGTGAGTGGGGTGGGGGTGGGGGGTACAGTACAGTAGTCTATAAATTGGCTCCCTCTGAAGAGGTGTGTTGATAGTGCGCGCGCACACACACACACACACACACACACACACACACACGCGTGTTTGCGTCTGGTTGTGTAAGAATATGATCCAATTATGTGTCTGTCCTTATTTGAGCATTCACATCTTCAGTTCTTTTGAAGGTTCATCTAAATTGAATACTAATGGAAAAAAAAATGAAAGAAAGAAGGAAAATACGTACTATATATTATAATAGATGCTCAGTAATTCCGCGCTGTAACAAAAGCAGAGAATCTCGCCAGACTTCCAGCTATTTTCTCAGCGCTGGAGTTAAATATGGAGGTAAATTTGCTCCCGCACGCTCAGCTGCTGTGCTACATTTCCTAGCCACTAACAACAATGTCGAAAGCTCATTGCCAACTGATATCCAGTCTCGTATTATGTTAAACATGCGCGCGTATCGGTCCTCTTTTAACCTTGTTGCTTGGCAATAGCAGTCTTTGTGTCCTTCTGCCTTCCAAGCCCGGGCCATATTTTATTTTATTCTTTATCTATATCTGGTTTTCCTCCATTATCACTGAGTAATTATGTCCCTCTGACATCCTCGTGCCTCATTCTTTTTTCCCTCTCCTTTTTGTATAGTTAATGCAAATGCTCTCTGACTTGCTGTCTCCCTTTTGATGCGTTATTTGTAGCTTTTTAAACAATTGGACTGTGAACTAGAGTTTATACAATATTTGTGTTCAAATGATTGTTTTTCTGTGCCATGTGCACCGTGATTCCCCCCCCCCCCCATGTCTTTATTGCATACTTGTCCGACTGTGCATGTCTGCGCTCTGATAGCCTGCCTGTGTAAACTGTATATTTTGTATCGCAAAGTGTAAAATTCCACATTGCAGAGAAAGGGATTATGCATTTGTCGGTCGTGCTTACACTGATGTATGCTCCTGCCCCACAAATGTCACATCCCATAACCCAGAAAAATTACACCAGTCCCACCTAATTACGCATATTCATGACGCTGTTTTGCATAGTGCTGGTAGCGTACTTCTGTTACAAGCCGCAGAGCTGAGGGATATGGTTGAGTGAAAAGGCCTTCAATCCACTGATTCAGTGCGTCTCCGCCACAAGCATCAGCTTGATAACACTACCTCCATGCCAATTTATTTTATGATCTGAGACCATTATGGAAAGAGAGTTTTCTCTTATTCAGTCATATTGCCACTGCTGGCAGCACGCTCAACCCTCGTGGGGATTAATAAAGAAATTAGCTTTGTCCTAGATTATGAAGGTCATTTCGAAGAAGAAATAAAAGACCAGATTCAAAAAATGATTTTTGAGACTTTGTCACTTATTCTCTTCTCTGTTTATTCTTGTAGTTCTCTTTGTCTTGTGATTCTCCTGGAGGTAAATGTGATCCCGGTGATTGAGAACGAACCATATGCAAATCAGAGGGACACCAGCGGCTAGCAACTGGAAGCAAGGGCAAGAATATTTCAATCCTATTGAAATGCTGACTGCAGAAGACAGAGAGGAGAGGAAGTGTTGGAGAAAGAGCTGGAAGTAAAGGGGAAAAGAGTGGATGAGTTGCATGGGCCTGCTCAGTGGCTTATTGTAGCACTTGTGGAAGAGACTTAATCAGGCTTGGCCCGGCTGTAATGATGGAGAGGGTCCAGGCTGTGCCGCTGCTTGGGTAAACAGCGATTGTTTCAGCCCAGGGTTCCCAAACACGGGCAACAATAGCACCATTGTCCCGCCAGCTCTCATTAAGAGGCGAAACAGAGATGGAGTGAGTGGGCGAAGCGGGGATGGGAGGTGGGTGAAAAAGGGGCAAGAGGGGAGAATGGGGGGGCGTAAACAGAAGAGGTGTGGGGGACAACAGGAGCGGGTGGGAACCTGATCGGAGCAGAGGATGGGGCGGGAGGGGGGAAGTGGAGAAAAAGATTCGGGATGGAGGGAGGTGCTTTTCTGATCCTCATCTTTTTTTTTCCCACACTTGCATTATGTCTTCTTCTCCCACCATCTTGTTGCCATATCCTTCTATCTTCTTAGCCATCGTCCCGCTCTCTCTCCCCTGTCTTTTCCCCCTCTTCCTTTCATCTATACCTCCTGCCCTCATCGTCTTACCAGCCACCTACTCTGTTCCCTCCATCTGTCCTTTGTTCGTCTTCGTTTTTGCATTTGGGATGGTGAGGGATGCTTTGCCTGTCATACCGTCTTTGCATCACCTTTCCCATCCGGTGCAGAGAGAGCGAGAGGCAGAGAGAAGAGATGAAAACAGAGGGCTGGGAGGGGGGGGGACGACGAGAGGAGCAGGGGAGAGAAAAGGGGGCAGGAGCGAGACAAAAAGAGAAGATCGCGCTGCTTCCTGGCTTAATGAACATGGGCGAAGGATGATCACAATAGAATACATTATGCTCTTGTTAGTAGAGGCAATCAATTAGCAGAGAGCACACCAGTGACACACCATCTTTCCCGCTTGGGCACTGGCTCATTCACAGCCCAAACGAATGACCTGAACCCCCACCCCCCCCCCCCCCCCCCCCCCCCCACATACACACACACACACACTCTCCTCGCCGTTTTTTCCCACCCTCAATGCCCAGCGGCTACAAAAGACTTGATTTCATTCCTCAGTGTGAAAGGGGACAGTGCTGAATTTGCATTTCCGCCATATTCACTCCAAGTCAAAGGTCCTGGCTGAGTGTAAAATGTGTCTGTAGGTGTATACATACATACATATATATGTATATATATGTATATATATATATATATATATATATATATATATATATATATAAATTAAAAGGCCACATCAGCTACTGCTACTAAAAAACAATTTGGTGCTGATTGGATTTATGAATTTAAAACTGTCCTCTGACATCACACTGTACCCACTAAAGCTTGGCCCCACAAGATGGAAATCAGACATGACACTATATGTGACTGACCCTGGCAATTGTATACCAAATTGTCACTCAGGTCCCATCAGCAATTCATATAGCGCTTGGGTGAAATTCCATCACCACCATGAACCAACCAGCCCCCCACACCCATCCTATGTTTTCTTCCTCTCTTTTTGTGTCAGCTAGAGGAATTGCGCCTGATAATGGCAGCAATCTATATTGTGAAAGAGGCAAAGAGTAGTTCTGCCTTAACGCAGGCACAAATCACCGCTGTCTGGCTGAGGATTTGGAGAAAGTGTCGGTGATGAGTCGGACACGCTGCTTTCACTGAGGAACTGTGCTGTGATTCCAGGCAGAGGCTTGCAATTGGAGGAAACAAAAGGAAATGAAGGAAATGGGAAGTAAGGGGAAATCTGTATTACAAGTCACTATGTAGTTTTTCTTTTTCTTTTTTCTTTTTCTTGGGTCGGTTCATGCTGCAGGAAGATGGCCTCGGGTTTGGGTTCACTGAATCTGTCGTTGCTGTTGTTTGCCAGGACATTCATTCTTTACAGTATGGACATATGGTGTGTGTGTGTGTGTGTGTGTGTGTGTGTGTTATACCATATAATGTTGTAGACATGTTCTATATGAGCTGTTAACACATTTACATTAGACTTCTAAAAGTTGAAATACTACATTTAAAGTATAACATGATCCGATCAGCTAAACTTGTTAACAACATCTGATTCATTTCACTAATAAACTACGAATGTCGTATGTCTTCAATAACGAGGCATACAGGTTTCAATATATTTTTGTGGAATTTAAGCTGACAAGAGAAGCAAATATTAATGAAATATCGTTCACTTTCTGATTTTGCTGTGCTACTTGCAAAGTCTCATCAAAGATAGTTAGAGACCTAACCTTAACCTTTCATACAAGTGTATTTTCCATGTGCACTTGGAAACTTTCAACCACTTCAGACTCAGCCAATGCCATATATATATATATATATACTGTGTGGGAGCAAAATGAATACAGTCCCAGGGATTTCCAATTAATTCAATTGTGTTAAATTGTTATGAAGTAACTTCAAATCTTTTGTGAATGGGCAATTTCAGGTCAACGGAAAAAGTGATGAAGGGACATTTTTCTACCTGTGTTTATCGTGACAACAAGGGAAATACTTGGATTGCCAATTTGTTTAGTGTGTTTAGTGGATGTATTGTGACAACAATTACCGAATCTACAATATGAATAGAGAATAGCAATTCTGTAAATACCATACAGTCTTTCTTTGTTTGCGGTAGATGTCTTCTTTGCGCCTCATCTTGCATGTAAAACCTTGGCCTTACAACACAATGACTGTCATAATTCTGTATGTTACCTCGTGAAGTTGGAGCAACACCTTCCGAGTTCATATGTCATTCATTCTTTCTCACTTGAACAACGAAAAGCTTGAATTATAATAGGTTATTTTACCTATTACAATTCATCCTTTGCGAGCCACGCTTGCATTCTTAATATCTTTTTGCTGATTGGCTGTTCAGAATGTGACCATGTGACTGAGTTTGTGTGTCTTCGTGTTTGCATGTTTGTAATTCTAGTTCCAAATCCAAGCTATATGTTTTTACAAAAACAAACAAAAAACACACATGTTGATTACTGTTACGTGGAATCCAAAGCTCCTGGTTTTACAGTCTACACATGTTTGCCTACAAGAGGCTTTTCACCAATGCATGAGTGAATAGAAAATGTGTCACACTGTATATACCTTCTGTTGTTACCTGAGCACCTACAAAGTGGATTTTTTAAATATCCTTTAACTCTAAGTGCATGTGTGGAAGTGTGTTATTGGTCTGTTTGGAGTAACACTGAATGGTGCAGGCATATGATTTGACCTTTCAAAGACAGCAACCAATAGAAAAATAAAAAGTTTTCATCAGAATCTCAATGTATACTGCACTTGTGCTTGTGTATTTGAATTTGTAAGAATATTCAAGTGCAAAAGGTCTCAAATGTATTCAGTGTGTCTTGGCTGCACAGGGCATCGTGATGTCTCTCCACTTGAAACAGTTGAAATGTTTAACATCTAATGGCTGGGGAGCAGCGATGGGAACATGGGGCATAAGAGCGACGGGTGAACACAGTATTGCATCAGTTTAAGTAATATATCCGGCTGTGGGGGGGTGAGGAAACAAAACACCAAGTGTTGATGTTGCAAGGAGTTTTGCTTTAGTTAAGTCAGATCAATTAACATTCCACCATTGTTCAAATAAAAAAACTATTTTTTCGTTGGAAAGCGGTTGCTTTTCTTTTGTTTTTCTCTTACTGAAATCAATCTGAAAGATTAAAAGACATAGTTTGTGCTCTGCACAGTGTTACACATTTTCGGTTCGGTCTTGAAATTCTAAAACCTTTACGTAATTTCCACGAAAGCTTGTCTTATAATTCTTTAAAAGCTCTTCTTTCTACCTTTGGTAGCTCAATAGGTTTTGGCCAATCATGCCTGTTCCTCTACTCTTATTTCTGTTTCTTCTTGATCGTCTTCCGTGCCCTCACACCGCTGGGTCTCGCATGTACAGGCAGTCATGCTGATGACATTTGTGTCCAAGCAGGGCCCAATGACATGGCCTTTACCACCCCTCGCTGGGTCTCCCTTCACCATCCCTACCCCCTACGGTCATTCTTAACCCACCAAGTCCTCTTCATCAGTGTGCACACAAATGTGTTTCGGTTTGTGTGTGTGTGTGTGTGTGTGTGTGTGTGTGTATGTGTGTTTGTATGCTTTGGGACCTTTACCGTGTGCACAGTGTATGTGTTAAAGCCATGTCCAGCTCAGCCACGTCCACGCTTGCCTGTAGCCCTGTGTGCGCGGTGGGGGACATGGTATGGAACAAGCCTCTTTCTCTGCTGGATGCAGGGTGAGCAAATACAGTCACTGCAGGCGAGGAGCTAGTGGGGCACACGTGTGACAGTGGATGGCTCTGTCCAATGTGACAAGATATTACAAACACATGAGGGCTGTGAGGGCAACAATCTGAAAATCTGCTTCAACACTTTACAGAATATCTCAAATCTATCTTTTCTTCATGAATTCCATCGCCATAAAATCTCACCTTCATTTATTCACGATATTTGGAAATATTTTGTCCCAGACTGTCTGTGTTACTAATTTTTGAAGAGCTATTATTGTGTGCACAGACAACGTGCAAAAAAGTCTCATTGTTCTTCTTCTCAAACACACACGCGCGCACGCACAAACACACAGACGTGTTCACCGTCCCTGCAGCCATGGGAATGGAGAACGCTGAGGTTCAAGGTCATTTCAAGTATCCGGCAGCCTGGGGCTCTCCATTGTCAGCGCACCGCATCATTTTGCTCCCGCGTGCACCGATATGCACACACAGACACACTGTGGGTCGGCGTGCATTCTGCACACAGCATCGCAATAAACACTCGCACCCGAGACAGCAAAGTGTCGGTCAGGTGAGAACGTGACCCTTCGAAATTCCGATCCCACACACACAACAGTCGCAGATGTGAAACCCGGTCGCTCATGTTTTTAGTGTCTGGACACAAAAGAATAGAAGATTTGGACAAATGCTGTTTTGCGCCATTATTGAGCTGCAGCTCTTTTAGTGTTATAATTTGTTCCCAATGCTCTACGTCTACAGATTGTGATGTATTGTACAGAAATGTGTTGACCGTTTCTATTGTTTGGTTGCCGACTATTGTACATAGTTGGTTTTATTTTGTGCAGCAGTGAGACCTTGTGAAAATGATAGGGATGACGTTTTTTAGAGATGCAGCGAAGGTGAGGAAAAGAGAGCGAGAGAGAGAGCAGCAGTGGTGTGATTAGCTCCTTTGTTGGAGGTCTGTTGAGCTTCATTGGCTCCAGAGAATGGGTTCCTAATGAACCCAGCCAAGCTTGGACCAAACTTTGTGCTGAAGACAAACTAAGTTATGGTGGTCTGGCAGAGCGCTGGGGGTGAGCCGACTGATATACAACGCCTGGACATATGGTCTCCCCATCAGGGCCTCTCCCAGTCACTTTCTCATGTCGTGGCTTTTGTGTGTGCGTGCGTGTGTGTGTGTGTGTGTGTGTGTGAGTGTGTGTGCTTTTATGTGTGTGTGTGTGTGTGCATGTGAGCAGGGATATAAACAAGGAGAATATTTATAGCCTGGGTTTTTATATTTGTTTGATAACTCATTGGAACGGAGAAACAGAAAAACTGGAGAAGAAAAAGAGGGAGCGGGAGAGGGGCTGGGGTGGGGGGTGGGGGGGTGGGGATGCTGGTTGATGCTTACTGAAAGCGACAGAGGAGAGAGGGCTGCAGGCTTTGTCTTTCCAGCTGACCCCAATACTGAGTCCTTTCTGACACGTCCTACAAGACACGGAGTAACTGAGTAAATCAGGCCAACCCAGGCTGTGGTGTAGCATAACAGATGCAATATGGAAGAGAACCCTGGGAGGTCTACCACTGAGAAAGCAACAGCCAAAAAAGAAGGGAAAAAAAGGAATGGAGACTTTAATGCATTCTCAGAACTTGTGCTCAATGTTTATTCATCTATTCGTCGTAAATTGAACGATTAGACGATGAGCTCAGGCGCAGGTGAGCCTGAGTGTGGTTCCAGACCAATCATTTGGGTGAGGGTGGGAGTGCGGGGACGGAGGGCTTCCGTGTCCCACCAACTAGGCTCTCGGTAACTGAGCCAGCGAGGGGGAGAATGGGACCACTACAGGGCCACACAGCAGGCTCCGACAACACTTATTCTGCTGGCCAAACTGTCAGCCAGAACAACTTCATTGTGCCCAAAATTGGAGTTGAAAGCAAGGCAGAGACTTGGGAGGTGAGTGGGGCAGTGGGGGGGGGGGGGGGGGGGGGGGGGGGGGGGGGGGGGGGGGGGGGGGGGGGGGGGGGGGGGGGGGGGGGGGGGGGGGGGGGGGGATGCAAAGAGAGAGAGGGGGTCTGTGGGAAACTGGGGGACTGGGAAAAGGGGAGTCCCAGGGTCAGATGGTGTGAGTTAATTTCAGTGAGGAGGATTCCCGTATAGGTCCTGCACGCCGGACACACCAAGATCAAGGCGGTGGCTTGACTGAAAATGTATTAAAATGCATTCTGGGATGAATAAGCAGGTTCTATTTTTATATTTTTGTATCATCATGTCTGTTTGGTCTCCACACTTGCTCAAACCCAGTTTTTAGACAGTTGTAAAATAACAGTTGATAGAGCTAAACATCAATGTGCTTGTAGATGCCAATATGACACAATATAGTTGAGATAGTTCTCAAGCCTATAAACAACTGTACATACACACACAGGCTACCCACAAGCGTAAGACACCTTCCTGCAAGATTCCCCTGCCTTGGACCCCAGGAGAGAGCCCAGGCACATGGCTTTTGAACTGTGATTGTATATGATACAACAGAAAGCCCCTTAAAACTGACAGTAAACCAGTTAAAATCAGTCCTACACTGATTTACGTCACCATTCTCCGCTTTGTCTCCTCTCCTGCGGGCTATTTTAGATTCATCTCCCTGCCCCTTGGTAACTGCGAAAGGGTGAAGAAGTTTACTTAGTCACACTGAGTTTAGGGAGATGAGGAAATGCTCTGTGTGACTTTGTATGTGTGTGTGTGTGTGTGTGTGTGTGTGTGGGCGAAGGTGCACTCTCGCATGTCAGTGTGGTTTACTTGTGTATGTATGTGCAAGCGCATGTGTGAAATGTTCAAATGTACACACACACACACACACACACACATGCACACACACACACACACACACACCCCTGTTTGATCCGGAGCTAGCCCTGCAGCTCCCAGCGACTCAACAAAAGGCCTCCTCTATCCATTGTATGAGCTGTGTGTTTCCCAGGAGAGCTCAGGCTCAGTGAGAGAAGGGCACCAGATCGCTTTCTCCTGCCGTCGATGTTTATTCGCTCTATGGTCCAGCAGAACACCGTCAAAAGGACTGGCCTTAGCATTTTGACGTGCATGAAACACGAAGTTTTGGAAAAGAGAGGACAGGCTAGAGATTCTGAAAAAGAGAGAGAAAAAAAAGAGGAGAGTGAGTGTCCCGACAGATGAACAGACATGCAAGACAGACAGATGAAGAACAGTGCTGTCTGTGAAGGTGTTCACCGTGCGCTCATATGAAAAAGAACATTCGGGGTGTCCTCCACCATTTCATTTGCTCCTTGTCTTTACACTAGTCAGCTTTCTTGTCAACCTTGTTCACGGATGTAGATCCACCCAGTGGGTGGGTAGAGATTTCCCCCTGATCTTGACAAGCTCGCCCGTCCCTGACTGCATACTAATTTCCCCCCAGAACTACTGAACCAATGCAAAACAAATACGAGGTTGCCAGGGCCGCTGTTCATTGCTTGAGAAGCAGGGTCTTCGGAGGTGTTGGCATATAGTAGCTTTTGCGGATCTTTGATTAATCAGATTGTCCGCTGTGGACAGACAGGCTTACAGGAGCGGCTGTGGTAGTTGGGTACGTGACATCTTTAGGAATCCGTCAACATGTCTTGGTTTTAAATCCTGAGCTAATGAAGGGAAGTGTTTGAAGAAAAAAAAACAGCACATTCGCTCACCAGTCAATTAAAAAGTCCATCATGTTGTTATATATGATCGGTCAGACAACAAAAGATTTTGAGATGGTTTGCAGGTTTTAAAGGACGTCTCAGTACCTTAGACAATGATCCGGACTGCTCCCCCCCCTTCACCATTCGCCTTTATCTAAGAGTTTTGAACGCTATCTATCAGAGTGCTTCACTTACTCCGGCAATATCGAAAGGGTTTCCTTGAGATTGAGAGTGCCTGCGGGGCTGACCGTATATCTCCATAGAGCTGTAGAAGGCGACAGTTGAAAACAAACATTGCAGGCTGATACCGTCTAATCTGCTTGAACGCCATTATCGTCTAAGATATCGCTATGCTTCCCCTCCGTACCCGCACGCACCCACCTTCCAAAACCAGACTTACCCTCTCCCTCCGAACTCGATGAGGCAAAAGCTCGTGTGTCGAGGCTGAGAGTGAATGCGAGCCATTGTTGCGGTGTAACCGGACTCTACAGCAGGTTGTGTGATCCTGTTTTGGGCCTGAAAAGCCTTTTTATATATTTATTTCTTCTTTTTAAAACTTGAATCAGCTGAGAGGGTCAGGCAACAGACTGCATTTGTAGAGTACTCCGTCTGTCCACGTTTTTCTCCTTTTTCATCCTCACTTTGTCCGTCTTTGTCAGTCTAAATCTCAAGCTTTCAAACTTGTGTTGTGTCGAACACACTCTTGATTTCTCCGTCCTTTTCTTTCTTTCTTTTTTCTTTTAACAGGATCGTCTTCTCTCTCTCGCTCTCTCTCTCTCTCTCTCTCTCTGTCTGTCGCTCTCTCTGAACAGACACTTGGATTATATTTCTTCGCTTGCACCTCTGGTGTGGCAATAGCAAAAGAGAACGTTACCGCTAAGTGTTTAGATGACAAAAGCTTTAGTAAATCGTGTTGTTGGCCCACAATGCTTCCCATGATACAGCCAGGCTCTTCTTGTGTTCCTGTTTACCCAACATCATTTCATTATTTACATTACAACATAGAACCATGCCTCTGTATTGTCCCGATATTTTGGGCGCTGACTCGCACTTCTACACCATTTCACTGTTTTGGTATTGTACCCTCAAATTATGTTCTGTTTTGGCGTTCAGCGTGGACAATGTGCATGCAAATATCCCTCGTCCCATTATGCTGGCCGTCTTTGTATGTCAGCTTTCCTCCCTGAGAGGCACAGATGAAGAGTTGGAGGGGGATGGAACGGTGCTGTAGGTTTTTCGGAGGGAGACACCCATGTACCCATCTGTGCCCCCAACCCATTTCAGACGTGAGAAACTGTACCCTGATTTGCATAAGAATAATCGACACTTCAAATTAGCCTTCCAATCAAAGAGGATTATTATTCCCCCCCCCCCCAGCATATGTGCAGGCAGAAAGCGCAGCAATACCGGAGAATATGAAAGGGAGGGCGAGAGGGAGCAGAGACAGGAGGGGGACACGTCATAAAAGATTAACCCTTTCATTTCTTCATTTCAGAATACAGGGTTTGATATGCGGTTTTATTGCAAAATATAACTGGATATACAGTAAAACAGACTTTTGTAGGGGAAATAAATGATTTCTTCTCTAAATCAAGGGATGCTGCGACTGCCTGGTATGGGGCAAAATGGTGTGTCTGATTGATAGGTATTTTACCTTTGAAAGCTTTAGGTGCACTGACTGTGTTATGTCCACGTTTACACATCTATATTCACCTCAGTGGTATTGGGCGCAGGCCAAGAGACTGAGTGCTATTAAGTAGAGTGTGTCAGTGTGTGTGTGTGTGTGTGTGTGTGTGTGCGTGTGTGTACGTGTGTGGATTGAGGGTTTGCCCACATTAAACCATTAAAGCAAGTGCAATGTTGAATTATTGATAATGGCTAATGAAAAGGATCAGTTCAGGATGAACTACAGGCTTAACCACAGCCCTGAGGGCTAAGACACACACACACACACACACACACACACACACGGGCGCGCACACACACACACACACGAGTCATTTGTCCAACATCTATTTTACCTTTTTTTCCTCTTAAGACGAGAATTAAACTGGTCCTGGTGATAACTTTTTTTTTCTGTCTATATTTCACTCTTCCACCCATGCCCCAGTTATATTATGAGCCATCCCAGTTTCGAGCAAGGAGGACATCGACACTTGACACCATAGCTGCAGTGTACCTCCAGGCCTACCCAGTTGGTGAGGCTGAGCAGGGTTTTGGAAAGAATAAGGGACTTCCCTTTTGGGGGGAAGGGGACATAGAGTAGGAGTTTGGGGTTTGGGGGGTGGCGCCAGCCCCTCTGAAGCGCTCAGCATCCCCCCACTTATGGGATGGCGGATGTGTCTGGGAGTATCCATGACAACACTGCTGCATGCCAGGGACATACCACGGCAACATGGCCAAGTATGCGAGTGTGTGTGTTAGTGTGTGTTTGTGTGTGTTTAAGGCCCACGTTTCTCACTCAGATGGGGTGCTCAATCAGTTTGCTGTTGGACAGGCATGTACCACAGACACCTTCATTGCAGCCTTTGACTCAGAGGTCCAGCATGAATATGTACACTGTCTACATACTCTCATGTGAGTGCATGTAAGCGAACGTAAGCCGGTGTTTGCAGAGTGACACAGTTGTCTCGGTAAACACCTTTTTGCTAATGGCTTGGCATGGCACAGTTTGATGCTCGTACAATATATTTTATACTTCCACAGACAGAGGGAGGTGCACCCTCTCATTCACACAGGTCATGAGGCAGAGGTCAGGAATCACTTAATGTCTAACAAATACACACCCTACCACTCACTCTTACACACAGACTGGCACTATCACACACACCCAGCTCTGGCACAGATCAAGCTGTGTTTTAATAATCCCATCTGGGACAGCCTGGATTCTCACTCAGAAAGTACCCACATAATGATGCTCTGTGTGTGTGTGTGTGTGTGTGTGTGTGTGTGTGTGTGTGTGTGTGTGTGTGTGTGTGTGTGTGTGTGAGTGTGTAAAAGAGCAGGAGAGAGAGAGAGATAGCAAGAGAATTGAAGGTGCCTTATGTGTCATGGGTTATAAGTGTTTTATATTTTAAACCTTCACCACTACAAACACACACATACACACACACACACACACACACACACACACACACACACACACACGCAGGTATGTAGAGTCAAACTCAGATCCTGTGGGAGTGTATTTTTAACCTTGACTGCCTGTGCATTTGCTGAGGGGTTAAAGGGCCGACCAGCGAATGAAGTAAATAATTCACAATCGCTGAAACTCTTTCGATGTAACCTCCGAATGAATGGGGGAGGGACACCAGAGATTTAGTTGTGTAGTGGCACACCCTGTGTACTTACTGTTTTGCTTAACTGTTCAAAGTATGGCAAAAAAACAAGTAGGTCAAAAAAACAAAACCCAATAAAGATATGATTGTCATCGTCTAATAAAGTCTGATTTCATGCCAGGTCTGTTTAATGTGTACTGCGTTATCCACTGTGTATGTTTGAGTGTATATATATATATATACACGTACATACAGCATTAAACATTATGCCTATTCTGTGTTTTTAGGTTGGAGGAAGACCTCAGAGATTGTGACCCAGAAACAAATGGCATAACGGCAGGAGTCTGCAGGCTAAAGACATCAAGGATATCCAGCTGATATCAGAGGTGACCTTTGCTCTCCGCTTACAGGTCTTACTGTTTCTGGCCCCTTGTTATACGGGTTATAATTCACAAATACCTTGCTATAGATGAACAGTCTGCATTCACTCTGAACGTACTGAATTTTGTATAAAAGTGTCGGTGAGACAGTATGAGTGACATTGCCCCTGTCAAACGACTGATCGAAGACGACAGAGAGAAATGCTGTGCTAATGAAATCGTCTGACCCACATCCTTTAGTGCTATCCATTTCTCCAAAGACACAGAAAGGGCATTTATACAGGTAAACCATGACTGGTCCCTGAAGTGAAAAGGGTTTCTTTTTTTTTGAGAAGGAAGGGGAGCATCCATTATTTACTATACTGGGGTTGCAAGACACTTAGGAGATAATGCAGTGCTTCAAGCATACAAAACATGGAGCCTCCTTGGTGCGGGCGCGGCCATTGTTGTGTGTTTTCAACATGTCTGTTTCCATCCACACTGACAGATGAAAAAGAATATGTCTCCCCAAGGTTCAGAAGCATGGACAGAGATAGATGGAGAGAGGAGAGGAGCGAGGAAATGGGACGGCACAGAGATGTGTTTCCGTGCATGTCAGTCATATCTCCGTGCATGTCTGTGCTTCCGCGTCCGTGTGTGTATTTATAAGCCCGTCTGTTTGTTGGAATCTGTATGTACAAGGGTTATATTTCCAAAAACCTATGCAGTCCTAGTTTTGTCCGACCATCCATTGGCTATGACTCTCATCCTTTGAAGGTTGTCGGGGGGGGATAAAAATGGTAAAAATGGTTGAGAGGCATGGTTACACACTGGACAGGTCACCAGCCTATGACAGGCTGGCATATGGAGACAAACATTCACGCTCACAGTCACATCTAGGGGCAATTTGGAGTCGGCCAATTAACATCATAAGAAAACCCACTCAGAAAAGAGGAGAAAGTCCACACGTATCCACACAGCAAAGCCCCAGTCAACCAAGAACCGTCTTGCTGTAAAGTGACAATGCTGCCTCAAATCATGAAACACAACCGAAATCGCCTTCAGGCCCATTTATGCCGCCTTTGTGTACGAAACTAGATATGTCTCGTTTCAAACGCTGTAACCACATACCCCCCCCCCCCCCCCCCCCCCCCCCCCCCCCCCCGTGTCCTTTGCACTGGTGCAGTTTTTCACCGTTTTTTCTGACAATAACAACTGACAGCTGACTGTGGAAGACGTCCTGGTTATGTGCATCTTAAGGAGGAGGAAAGTGCAGCCGCGTTGTATACGTGCGTGGTGGCGATGTCAAGTTAGAAATGTCTTCCTCATGTCCTGTGGTCAGCCCACCTGAGCTATTGGCGACATCGTATGCATGCATGTGTGTGCATGCGTGTGCATCAAGAATCTCCTGCACCAAGCCTGTGTGAGGAGAACCTTTGGGATCTGAAAGGTTCCGTCCAGTCCCACTCTCCGCAGATGAGCAGCAGTATAGTATCAGTTGCCTCCTCACGGCGAGTGGAGGCATCCGACTGTCCACTGGGAGCAGTTTGTGGGAAGTGAACAAGGCAAACAACTCCTCCACCCTGTTATCAGACTTTGGACAAAGCCAGGCACCACTTTTTTGTCTTATTGGATTTCCTGAGGGACACTTTGACATGAAATCCTTTTTTTGTGGATGAAGAGAGACAACTCCCAAAAATTCCTATTTTTCTTTTTTTTCCCACATAAATGCTATGTGGTGGAGAGGATGACAACTATTCATATTTGTCGATTTGGTCTTGGAAAATCCCTGTCTACTAGACTCTCTATATATATTAATTAAGATTAAAACCATTAAGTTGAGCTTAAAGTAAAATATGACTTTAAATGCACACCCATTATCTTGCTCTGAGCAGGCTTGTGTGACACGTCTTATTATACCAACATATCTTTGTAAGAATTTCACAACTGTTTGTTAAAAGCGATTTCCCTTGTGTCCCGTCTTAATTATAGCATGTTTGTCCTGAATTAAATCCATTTCCCCTTGCTATCCATGGCATAGCATCTGCTTTGGCATCACTCTGAATCATGCTCAGCCAAAAACGCCACATTAACGCGAAATAACTGCAACATTGAGCATTGTTGCAGTTATTTCATTTTTCCTACGAAACATCGGGCTGTAATCTGTCCGTTCAGCTGATGACTGTCAAATGCTTTGTCTGATGTAACCAAAATGTCAGACATATAGTGAGAAAAATCAGCAAGGATATAGGGTCCCCCCCCCCCCCCACACACACACACACACACACACACACACACACACTGCGGACATCATCCATATATAGTATATAGGCATTTAACTGCAATGTCAGCGGGAAAAGATGAGAGGCACATGTAGCTAAGATCAGCTGCAACAGATAGACAGGCAGGCCAGGCAGGAGGCGTGTGCCCTTGAGGTGCTCCAAGCAGGCAGGGTGGTTCGCTTGAGTTGTCTGGATCCACTTCCCTTCATCTTTTGTAGTTGGGCTGAGTTTGACTGCTGATGACCCAGGGACCCCCTGCCAATCCCCGAACTGTTCTCCACCGTCAGCCAAACATCAGAGAAATTTGCTGTAGAAGCCAGCCCGGGCCAAAACAGTGCTGTTCCACATTGTGAATCCCCTGAAAAGGAAAAATAGTTGGGATAGTTGCTGACTTATAGCAGACTTGTCCCCTATTTTAAGATGTTTCAAGATAAATCAGCAAATACGTTTGCCAACCTTTAGTAAATTGAATTCTTGGGATGCTACAAGAACATGCCGCTCTGTCTTTGTTGGCCAATGCAGACAACGACATCATACCACGAGGATATAATTGCGATGGTTACTTTCTCAAATGACCCTGGCTGTTTTGTAAAGCCTACGCATTCATACGCCAGAATACCTCCCATGCTTGTCAGTGCGCTCTATAGTTTTGTAGAAATGCTACACCTTAATGTCTGTCTGGAGGAAGGGAGTGTCAGGTATGGCGGGCGTAATGGAGGAAGGGCCGGAGAGACAGGTAACCCAGGTTAGGCCTGGTGTAAAGGGGATCCGATAAGGCGTTCCCTGGGCCCTGCAGTCTCTTCTAAGGGAGAATAATAAGCAGCTGTAACCCTGAGACACTCCCAGGCCTGTGTCCTCAGCCACAAAAAAACCTCCACCGCGCGTCTTATCGGGTTCTAAGGGTATCGTGTAAGACAATACATGTGAGAAGTGCAGGGGGAACAATGGGAGGAAAGTGCAGTGTGATATGAGGGGGGGACTAATGTCAGTGGATAATTGTTGAGGGCCATGGTCACTTCTTCAAGTGCACTGGCAACTCAGAACTCACCGAACTTTCATGCAAGCATTTCACCTTGGAATGTGACGGAACTCTCACAACGTGCTGTTCCACTGACTTTAGCACTGACAAACTAAAAAAATCGCCATAAAGCTTTGATGTTATAAAATGTGAGACAAATGACATTAATGATCAACTCAGATTTCTGTAAAGCCATTGAATTGTTTTAATCACTGTCGTATTTCTCTGTTTTTTAGGTCAAAGAGCCTCCCTGATCAACTAGAGAGGAGTCCAAATTTCGCCAAGAGAGGAGCTTGAGAAGAAGTCCACACATAAATATCACCGGAGCTTCGTCGTTCATTTTACAGCACTTGGACCTGTGCTCCTCTACTCTTCTTCATTTGTCACCTTGGACAAATATGCATATATATTTATATAACAAATACTCTCCAACTCAAACCTTTTTGTTTGGTGTAATTGATGGGGTCTAACAAGTATATCTTTTAACAGCTAAATAAAAGCTTTTTTTCTTTCATGTGTGAGTTATTTCCATACTTTCTGAGCAGTGCTTTGGCATACCAGGTAAAAAAACCAATTGTACTTGACATAATTGGGTCCCATTTAGTTGCTAAAAAGCTGACAGGGTGATCAAAGCACCACGCGTACAGATCAAAATCACACACCTCACAGTTATATGCAGAATGACTTGGGAAATGTGAAGGAAAGACGCCCCCCCCATTGAAATCACTTCCATGCCAGAGTGTCCACTGTTTAGTGTACTACATCAAATGTAACTGTATGTTGCAAAATATGAAACAATAATTTAAAAAAAAAAATTTCTAGAAGGGACCTTTTTTGCCCTTTCCTGTACATGCTGCATGTCAGGTTTATATATGTATTAGTACAACCAGACTTTTTCTTCTTCAACGTGTCCCTATAATTCTACTAGAAGGATCAAAATGAGGATCCACAACTTTTGACAAAATGTTTCTTATGGCGGACGAAGGCTAATCCCCCCCCCCCCTTTTTCTATCTTCCATCACCCTTCATTCATTCTCATGCACCCTTCCATTGTCCCTTCTACTTCCTGATCATATTAATTCTCTGTCCCTCCCTGCTCAACATTAATTCTCACCATATATCTCACGCTTGCCCCATCTTCATTTCCCTTACCCGCATCACTCTTCCCTCCTTTCCTACAACTGTCTCTCAGACCCATCTGTCCCCCCTGTGCCCTCCCCCACCCTCACCCATTCTTTTGCGCGCGCTCTCTCTCCCTCCCTTGTCTCTCTCTCCTTCTCAGATGTCAGATCATAGTCTAGTCTTCCGCTTGCCCTGTCATCACATTTTTCACACAACCCCATCCCTTAATTGGGCCTGTATCATCATATCATATCATGTAGAATACCTGATCACAGCAAGAGATGAAAGATAGCCTCCACCTATCCCCCCGCAGACAGAACCAGACACTCACACACACAGTGTAGACTCGAACAAACACACACACACACACACCCACACACTGTACACGCGGCCACGCTCGCACAAACACACACATCAGAGGTTGCATGGGACAGGAATCCGAGCCGATGGCTGTGTCTGTGCACATTTTTACACCTCATGTTTGCGCCGGGTTGCCGATGTGATTGTTACAGTGTGACAGGTGAGACGGTGTGGTGTTCCGAGAGTGTCCAGAGATGTTTGTCTCAACTGCTAGTGGCTTTTGTGATTAGACAAAGGATGCCCTGGAGCCAGCAGTGTCGCATCTACAGGTAAATAAAGGAAACATCAACAGTAAAGTTTCTCAGGCAAGCTAAAATAGCTCAAACCTGTCGTGGCGTCAACTTGAAGGATGTAACATGAAATCGTGTGCAATACATGCAGTCATTCCTGCTGCTGGTGGAAATGTTTGACTTAGAATATACTGTCACAGTTATTCACGCAGTGAAATAAACTGCCATGGATCTTTGGTTCAAAGTGTGTCCTAATTTTCTACAGCAGAGAGAGTAGTGATGACAGATAGGGTCATGCCTACAAAACACAGAATAAGACTGAACCTCTATGGACAAGAATATGATGTGAGCATTTGCTCACACGTCTTTCATGACTGTTACACAACTGCACAACCTGCAGTTTTTTTCTTCCTTTGGTCTCAGATTCCCACCAAAACCATTTTTTTGGCTAGTAAATTATAGTAACTTCTTTTTTTCCATTTACATCTCATTGAATTTTAATGATCATGTAATTTTTTGATGGTCGTGAAATGTCGATGAAAGGGCAACTGTTTGCACTGAATACTGATAGAATTAGTAACGCACGTGCAGAAAGTGGTTCATATTCCATATTTTGCAGGCGCGTGTGGCCAGATACCGAGCAAATTTTAGCCAAAGAAATGCTTCAACATGAGATGCAAGTGATCACAGCGCTGAGCAAGCCCTTATAATGTGTATTGTGATTTAGCAAATCAGTGGTTTTCAACCTTTATGACTTTGTGTGTGTCTTTGTGTGTGTGTGTGTGTGTGTGTGTGTGCGTGTGCATTTGCGCGTGTGTGTGTGTGTGTGTTTGTATTTCGTGCAATTTGGCTTCTTTTGAATTATTTTGGGGCTTTTAGATCTAAAAAAAAGTTTTTCTATCTCATCCCATAATCATCCCCCCTTTAGATTCATCTTGCTGCTCATTAACAGATGCAAACCCCAGACTGGAACCCATGGAGTGTTATCTGCCTGTTGCTTCAGTGCAAACAATTGCCCATTTAATTACCGCAGTGTGTTCAGTGCACATACTGAGGATATCTTAGTGTATATTTTTTTTTTCCATAAAAGCCCAACATGCCATTTTCAAAGCCATTGTTTTCACATTATTTTTAAGATCATGGTTTGTTTAAATCTTAAGCAGAGCCCAAAATAAGTTGCAAGCCTCATTCTGTTCTCTCCCAACATGAAAAGAAAACTAATATGCTGTAATGAGACATGCGGGTACATTTCTCATTCAGCTGCTGGGCTGAAAATACACGCAGAGCCATTTCCCTTATGTTACTTATACTCTACAGACACAGGGCATGATTTTGTATCTTTACAAATATTTTCATCAATTATCAGGCATTAGCCATGAAAGAGAGTACCCATCACACATCATATTGTACTCCACGTAGATCTCCGATGACTTAGCGTGGCACCTCCTTAAGATTGATCTCTTGATGGCAGTGAAAAATAAATGCGAGAAATCTAATATTGACATATGAGCTTGAAAAAGAAAATCTCTTTTATACATCAAAGTGTTTTTTTGGCCCATGAACATGACCTTGGTAGCTGGTGGCGAGGAAAAGTAAAGAATAAAACTTCTAAACTCCATTATGCTATAGAACTTTTTTTTTGCTCCTTCTTTTGTCTCCCTCCTCTTTATTTCCACTAGACGGCACAGTATTTCACTTTTATCTGCAGATAGCAGGACTCTCTGTTATCTTATTTTGTCTGGGAGAAAATTCACAAGTACCATACGCCCCATGATCCCAACAGACAAGATACAGAACTCCAAAGTCTAGAAACTTCACAGTGAGAAAAATGAGGTCTTACTGGAACTACCTTTGGTGCGTGTTAAACTCTGTGGTTATTCCCTCAAAGGATCTGGAAACCATAGTGGCTGCCAGCTGCATAGTCTTAAAGAACCATAAAATGCTACGATACTATAAAACACAGGGGTGTGTGCGGACTTTTAAAGAAGCAGCATCTTTAACATCACATCTGAAACGTGGTGCTGGAAACTAGAGTTTGATTTCATTGTTCAAGGTTGGTGTTGGTTTATGGGACTTTGGAGGAAAAGCTAAAGTTAAGTTTTCGAATAAAAACCTTCTAAATTAATCCCACACATTTTTCTATTCAGTCTGTCAGATACATGAAGCTATTCCCAACCTTTTTCTACTGATGGACCTCTTTAGGCCTGTCAAATGAACTCAAGTATGCCTTCGTCAATACCCATCACATTCCAAATGTGTTCCTTTGAATGGGTTTTAATTTGGATGCTATTTAACACTGCAAATGAACAATGTTATGCTCAGTTTTGTCAACTTTGCAGCTGCACCGCTGTTCCTTGCTTTGTCAGAAGTTTCAAGAAACAAAAAAGGAAAACCTGCCCCTATGAGGTCCCCTGCTAACATCCCCTGAAAGTTGTTGTAGAGGTTTCACTTTATGTTATTGGTGATGTTCCCAAGTAATATAAAACGGGTAGCTCAAATCATGCGATCTCATTGGTTCATAGCTGTGGTATATTGAGCGTATACCTGCAAACTTAAATTGCCGGCGAACCCGGCTACCGTCTCGTAGCCTTCGGAACACTACAATGTGTTGCATAGCAACCGCCGTGCTGGCAGCCAGGAGGGACTACTTTTTTTGTATTCATTTAAAAAAAACCTTATTTGACGTAATAAAAAAATATAATTGTAGTGTTTGTTTATTACTTTCATTTCGCCAAACTTGTAACCGTTTCATATATAGCAATAGCTCACTTCGGTCCGTGATATACGCTCATTATACCACAGTTAAGGGGGTCCCCAGAACAACGGCCCTTAACTGTGGTATAATGAGCGTATACCACTGCCTGTCGTGAGCTGATAGTTAAATATTCCATGGCCACGTTCCCTAAAACCTTTACAGTGCGTTCGAGGACTTAGATACGCTCCGGACCATTTCAGGAAAATGTGAGGGGGCTGTGCGTACGTGAGAAGGCAAATGTCATGCGAATGTTGTTTTTTCTGGAACTTTTTCCTCACAGCGCGCGAGTGCGTGTGTTGATGTCTGTGAACAAATACACTCTACATCATCATGTCCCGCCTGCTGCTGCTCGTGATCGGCAAATGCCGGAAAGTGTCTGGATCCAATTTTCCCGTCGGAAAACAGCTTAGGATGTCAACTCCCAGACCATTTATTGAGTAATTTTGACTCACTGCTTCAACTGATCATCCACTACTTTGAACTATTTTAACCTTTTCTTTTTCCTTCAATTGAGTTGAGCTTTTGCACAATCTGTGCCCAACAGAAACACCGCTGGTGCACATGTATCCTTGGTTGGAACATTTAATGTGGCCCAACAGTATGAAAGTGTGTCCTCTATAATGATCGCATCCCATCACAACAGTCCACAATCAGACAAGGCAGTGACATGCTGAGGTTGTCTTGTTGAAGCTCGACAAGGACGGAAGACGTTGAGCGAATGTGCGTTTGGTTGCATGAGCGAGCGCACGCATGTGTGTCTTCCTCCGTGTGCCCAGTCCAGAGTGATTGATTTTGAAGTATGGGATCTTGACAGAGTATTCGGCTATCCCAGGAGGCACAAGACCACGGGGCCGAAACAGACGAGCGGCCCTCACTTTCTCCACAGCCTTTCCCCCATTTCAATCTAACCCCTTTTCCGCCCTGCTATTTCTACCCTCCTCTCTGATGGGTTTATTGATATGTAACATGATATTTATTGCTGGCCAAAATGAGCCACTGTCTTGCAGGTGGTGGGTGGGAATTCCTTATGCGGGTCAATAAGAGACAGACATGCCTGGTGATTTACTTTGAGGGAATTCACAGCTGCTGTAGCTTATACCTCTGAGATATAGCCGATGTCGAACCATCCATAGGAAGAAAAAAAACAAGGGGAGATGTGAAATGGAAAGGTCTCAAGGAACATCACAGATTTTCAATATTGCTTAAATAAAATAGCTTATTTGCACTCTACAATTTGTGCTCTCACCCACCCACTTACTGGCCCCAGCGATGTGTATTTACTGTATACAGGTACTGTAAGAAAAGGAGGTGAGGACATAAAGAGGTTCTCTTACATGTGCAGAGGCAAATGAATGCATACGTGCTCCTTCTGCCCTTGTATCATACATGTGTGGCAGCCTGAAACATAATATGACCTATGAAAAATATAGAATTCAATTTTCATCAACACTTACGAAAACCATAACAGCAACAAAATAAAAATGAATCATCTTTTGAACCAAATGTTCCTCCACACTGATATTTGAATTACACAGATACTTGGCAATATGTTTCCTCTGTAAAAAAAGAAAGAAAAAGAAACTAACTCTGGCACCAGCACCCAGGAGAGTCCTGTTAGATCCTGGTGAACCAACTCACTTGTGCTGTGCAAACTAACGGATTTGAATTCTTGAATTGTGCGGTGAAGTATCTTCAACCTGCTGCTTGTCACAAGGACTAAGGGTAACAAAACAGAGGCAGTGATCCCCCATGCTCCACCATTAGTGATGTCGTGTCACCCACTCCTGGGGCTCCGTCTTTGTTTTCCCATCATGCCCTCGCTGCCTGCTGGTTGGTTTAAACAAGCAGCATTCTTTTTTTCAGCCTTTCAATTATTCCATGCCCCGCAGCAGCACCCTGCACCCTCCACATACACTGAGATGGGAGCTAAGAGAGGAGGAGGGAGTGATTTGGATTTGGCATTTAATAGGTGAATTGATGTTCCCTGCCTATTGGCATTGTCGCAGGTTGGGTTTAACTCTTTATGACTAGATATTTTCTGTAATGGGTACTTTTTGTCGTAACACACCCGTGCACTGATAAATAAGCCGTGATAGAAAAGCTGAAGTCGACCCGACTGACGTGGTGAACGTCCCTCAGTGAAAATAAACTAATTTAACAGACAGAGTAAGTAATCACAAATGAGTTTCGGTATAAATCAAAAAGGAAAGAAATTTTAAAATTCACTTCATTGGGCTACTTAAGTTTTATCACCTAAAATATTTAAAAATGATCAGTCTCTCAGTAACTTAATTGCCAAATTCGTACTACTTCCGTTGCTGCCCTCTGATCAGTCCATCTCTCTCCATCTCCGTGTCTCTGAGTCCCACGGCTGCTAGACACGGGTCAAGTTCTCCTTTTGAAAAGGTTGAGATAGAGGCCGAAACACTGCTATCACAAAAGCAGGACGTCTAGACAAGGCCCCACAGCCCTGACCCCAGTTAGACCCTGTCCCCCCAGGGGCCTATAATACTTTTGTTTCCATGTTGATGAATTCCATTTCCTGTCATACTAGCAGCACAACAAACACAGGGATATCGGAACTTTTAAACTTCGACCACAGGCAAGTGTGTAGCAATAAGTGACTCTGTGACTTTGGGAGTAGAAACAAATGGAGGCCATATTTTGGAGATAAGATGTCGAAGAGCAATTGGAGTGTATGTTATTGTCAGTGGCTTTTCGAGCGCAAGTATTGGTATAAAAGAATGAGGCAAATTATGATTCAGTTTGTTTTACTTTGATTGTCTGAGTTGATTTGTCTCGGCGTGGGCGATGTGAATATGTCTGGTGTTATGTTGACTCAGGGTCCTTGGTTCCCATAGACACATGTCTGGTTACGGGGTTTGGGGGTGCAGTCTGGTGGTTTAGGCATGAATTATAATCTAGTCACACAGCGTAAAAAAATTAACATACAGCCTTCGACAGGGTGCACAAGAGTAGACCACTTCTATTCAATGGCCCACAAGGGAACACGGTCTGCTGGCCTGAGACTCCTGGCTAGGTGGTATGATAATCAGATAGTGTTTGTTACACACGTGTACATTCTGCCATGTCATATCATCTACATGCCAGCACTGATTATCTGACCAGGAAGAATTTAAAATGACAGCGGGAAGAGTCATAATATTATCAGTGACATAAAAGTGTAGACATTATGGCAGAGAACAGAGATATATATATACGTGTGGCTGACTTATAACTTTTGTCAACTATTTCTATCGTCATCTACAGTCAGCACACTCTCCACACTTTCGCTCCAAGGGTTCGATCCACAGCAAAATAAAGAAATAAATCCAATTCATACTTTAAAATAAAGACGATAGTGAAGAATAATATAGCGGTTTGTAATCATCTGTATTAAACAGGCAAACTACAGATTATATGCATCATATGCATTTTTAAGGATGCTTTACTTTCTTCATTCCTTTTATGATTTTCATATTTGTGAGCTTCAGTGATGTGCTCATAATAACAGACTGCCATATTGCATTCTTAATCAATACGTTCTATACAACTGTCATCCTTTTCAAAACATCATGTGGGAAAGCCCTTCATGTTCTTTGTCCCCCATTTTCTGCCACTACGCCAGCTAAGAGCTCGGAGCTAAAAGGTACACACACTAACACCGACACATGGTCTCGCTCGCTTTCTTCAATCGTTCCTACGGATTCCTTGTCCTCCCGTTTCCATCTATTGCCTCCCCACAGAGCCATGAGGTGTCTGAGTCATCCGCGATTACAGTATGTATTTATAGACGGCGGAGTCAGGACCCAGGCCTTGAGTGCATGTGTGTGTGTGTGTTTGTGTGCATGCAGGTGGATGGGGGTTTCCAACTCACACTACCTAAAACCAGGGCCCAGAGTATGATGACTCACCTCAGCTACTGGACACTGCCACCTGGAGACCTGACGTCACCTGTCCTGACACCGAGAGTTACTGCTCCCGGTGACCTCACTCTGATCCAGGTTAGAGAGGAAAAGTATACCCGGAGGATTGTCTGTCATTTTCTCATGTTCTGATCACAGGTCAAAGTAAATATGTGGCATTACACTGTGGAAATGATTCAAGGCATTTCAGTGTGTGCGTCCACATTTACACCTGCAAGAGAAGTCTACTGCGTTCTAGAAAGACAGGAGTTGGTCGTACGAGGGCACATGCACATGCACACGCGCACAAACACATATGCAGTACACATACACAAACACTGAGACTGAGGCCTTCACGATGTTGATGTTCGAGCATTTCAATTGAGAAGCCTATGAGACCTGCAGCTGCACGTCTCGACTGGTTGAATAGGTCTTTTTTTTTTTTTTTTTAAAGGCGCGAAGGCAAGAAGATGGTGAATGCCTTCCCGATGAGAGATGAGGCATATTGAAAACTATATTAAATTACCCTGATTAACAATTTAGCCACGATCAGGATAGCCATAGGGGTGCTCTATGGGGAGGCCCAGAGACTATTCATCCCCAGAGCGCCAGGGTCGAAAGGTGCCCCAAGTTCACAGGCTCAGGCCCTTTGTTATGCTAACGCCCTATCCCAAATCAGCTGCCTGCTCCAGTGCCAGACACAAGCACTTCTCTGAGAACTTTCGGGGAGTTGTCATTCCACTGTTCATCTTAAACCCACACCCCCACCACAACCCCCCCCCCCCCCCCCCCCCCCCCCCCCCCCCCCCCCCCCCCCACTCCAACACACACGTAGACAATCCTTCTTGACAAATTCCCGGCCCAATTCAACAAAGTGGGAGGGGGGCGGGCTATGTGGGGTGTGTGTCTGCAAGACCAACATTGAGAGTTGGCTTTTCTTCTCTAATATTTGTCTAAAAATGCAAAATTACTCAGAGCACAAAAAATGACAAAGATGTTTTTTTATTATAAAAAACTGCAAGAATTTCTGTTTCTGTATCTGTGCAGGTGCATTTCTGAACTGGAAAAAAAAAACTACGAATTGTCCATTTCATTAAAAAAACTAGAAAAAATATGGTTAAATGTATTTGTTTAGGATGAACAATGCACAGTTCATACAATTAGTTTGACAAGACATATATAAAAGGTCAATAGTCAAACACACTTGACCTAAGGTCAAAGTCTTTAGCGTGAACATGTCATTGGAGGACAGTCATATATATCTTGACTTAGTATTGACAAAGTGCTTTTATTATCGATAATAACTCTTACAAACGGATGTAAATTGACACTTTTATTTTATTTTTTAAATATTTTATTATGTAGGAAAAATCTATCTTATTATTTTTACAGTATTTCCTAACATATAAAGACATTTTGACGTTCATCTAAAAAAATTAAATAGATAACTCATTTATATTAATGTTTTTAGATGTTGTAATTAATGATTCGCCATAAAAAAATGTTGGTTTCTTGGATAAATCATAAATGAAGCACAAACACATTCAAACCCTTTGCTCCTGACAATAACAATTTTAACAACAGCAGCAAACGCAGATACTAAACCGCAATAAATTGAATACAATTTCTAAAAAAACATGCAATATATTTATATACCACAGTTTGGAAGACATTGATTAAGTGCAGCCATTGTCCTGAGTTGTAGGCGTGTATAACTGCCTTCGTCCCTCACTCACTTCCGCTGAGCCAAAACCTCAACCAGGCGAGGACAGGGGGGAAAAAGAAATCCTCATCAATGCAAATCAGAGCCGACAACCTGCGGGAGCCTTGCCTGACTCACCAGTTCTCCAAAAAGCCAAAATTACAGGCTTTCACTTCCAAACCTTGTTGTCATACACGACTAAAGATGCTCCACAATAATACAGGATAGTCAGTCATATCCAAGGATTAGTCTGCAGTCATTTAAAATGCCGTCTCCATACTCAGGCTGCCACAGGAGAAAATAAGGTTGCTTCTAATTCTGCCAGCATAATTGCCTGATTATAATGAGCTTCTCTCCTTCTCTCTCTCTCTCTCTCTCTCTCTCTCTCTCCTCTTGCTCTGCTCTCATATTTCAGTGTGTCTGTTGCTATATGCACACACACACACACACACACACACACACACAAACACACAGACACACAGACGCACACACTATAATGCCTAATTCTGATATAAATCAGTCTTCAATTGAATAGGGAAATAACAATCTGCATTATTATCTTAGGCTGTTGAAATGGCGGCGTGCGGTGAAACCAGTTTTTAGTGAAACCTGTACGTCCCTGTGAGTTAACTACACAACAGAGATTTTGAATAGGAAATGAAATATACAATAAATCATCCAATAGCATAAAATGAGCCGAGCCACCATTCAGACAATTAACAGATTTTGTACATGTATGTATGTATGTATGTGTGGGTGCGTGTGGGTGTAATTAAGTGATAGCAAGGCCTGTTACCTCAAGATACATTCAATATCAAAAATAAAATCCTGGATAAATATCTTGGAACAATGAAGTAAAGCCCCCCAAAAAGAGACGTTCTACTGCAGTTTCTCATTGGACAGATTTGATCTCATGATTAACAATTATGATTTAATATTGGAAGTTTTACTACTGAGTCAGCATCACCTACACGGCGTCAAATTAATTACATTTTCATTCGCTCTTTTTAATTCAAATGAGCAAAGCGCAACATCATCAAGCGAGATCGTATTGAGGCATACTATCTTATTATCCTTATTATTATTTTGATGACTCTAATCTCACGTCCTCAAATTGTTAACCTCAGTAATCACAAAAATTACTGCTTTTAGGCGTGAAAGTATGCATATAAAAATCATTTAATGTATAAAAAGAAAAGGTAGAATAGATGACGCCATTTTCATTTTTAAAATAATAAATACAATGTCACAAAAACACAAACTGTAACCCCTGTAAGCATATTTCAGTGTCTGTAAAGTAAAACCCATAATTTACAGAAAAGATGTGCACAATATAATAGTCAGAGGAGCAAGTATGTGTTGGAGGCTACATAAAAAAAAACATGCATACAAACTTTTGGAGTAGTTGTTATTCTGTCTTAATAGCATACATTGCCTTGTTCCATCAGGATTTGTTCTTCCATCCCTCTTAAGCTGTCTAAACCCAAACGCAAGCTAAATGAGTATGCCCGCTCATGAATGCTGTTGCTTAATTACAATCCCTGATGAAAAAAAAAAACCAAACAGCTGAGGCAGAAACCTGAAGACAGCATGCATTAGGGTAGAAACAGAAACTTAAGAGAAACTGTATGTGTTCAGGTGTATATGAGTGTTATTAATTGTAATAGATGAACATTTCCCCTGCATCAACACAAAAGGCATGCGCATGTGGCTTGCGCTTCAATTTAATTTACAGAAATCAAGTTGATATATTGAACAGGGACCTTGCATGGCCTTGTTACTGTGTTAGACGCAAAAAGCACTGTGGTATCGGAGAATGGGATCTTATGTCAACAGTGGTTTTGATTGACATTTACATACAGTATGTAGGAGGTATTTAAATATCGGCTGCAGTGAAAATGGGAACAAATGAAGGTTGAAAAAAATAATTCAGCAAGTAAAATGTGGTTTGGTATAACCATTTCATCAGGGCCGCGTGAGCCAAATTACACATCAACACCAATCAATGACCATGGATGTAACATTAAATTTAGAGTTTAACCAGTTGGAGAAAGAAATGATTGGTATATATCCAGATTTTTACTTCATTGAGCTTTCAGCAATATGGTGAACAAAAGTCTACTGTATTTGAGATAATCTTATTCAGGAAAAGAGACGGTGTATTTTAAATATTCAATCCAGATGCCTGCAAAACCTTTACTAAATTGCTGAACTGAATTTTACATACTGTATGTTATGGTGTATTTCTGTGGTTAACCAAAGGTGTGCTCCGAATGCCACATTACTTAGGCAAAAAAGCGCCAGATTTCTGCAAAGGAACTCTATGCAACACATAAATTATTCAGTAGTATTTGCATTTGCATTGTAATTTGCATTCTTGTAGATTACAGAGAAAGGGGAAGGAGGCGCTGCACCAAAGAGAATTACATTCTGAACAATTTTCAGTCCTGGTGAGAAGTTGACATGGATTTTTTTGTTCTATTTTCTTCCTCTGCTTCGAGGTATACTGCTGTGTTCAGTGACACACATTTCAAACTGCTGTTTGATTAATAAAAGAAGGAAACAATGTATAATCCTCACCAGCACTCACGCACAAAAAGCCCTGCCATTAAAAATGAATCCTGACATCCAACAATGAGTATTTTTGATTGACTGGGCTGAGATTTTTACTGTAATGTTCTCATCATCTTTATTTATATTGTGAGGCTTGCTAGTTGAAACTCAAAGAAGTCAGTAGGCAGGGAGGAGATGTCATATGGATTAAACACTTGGAAGGAGTGTGAAACACTCACTGTACACTGAAGATCCTGCCTATTATGTTTCATCTAAAAATATCAAGCTTGACTAAAAAGAACAGACAACACTGAATAATAAAGGAGAAAAAAAACCACAAGCTCCACAGAGAATAGAGTTCAAACAAGCAGGAGGGATAGTGCTGAGTGCGATATGGAATACAACAAGGAAAATATACAGTGTGGGATTCTATTCAATTATAAATGAAAAGGAAATCAGTGTGAAATACAGTATATAGACTAACCCAGATACCAAAATAAATCGTTGGCTGTCTCTCTAGAGCCACTTTTGTTAAATTTTAAATGAAATTTGTTACATTTTATGCACTGACGTAATTTTCTTTGCTCATGCGAACTCCTCCGTCACATTAACTTAATTCATATGCTGATGACATCATCATTAGTAAACAGCAATTTTTTATTGAGATACGCCCTGAGCCTCAAGGCAAAGTGGTGGTTCTTTGAACTGGGTAAATGCGCAAGAGAGTTGATTGCGACAGTGTTGAAGCACACTCCTGCAGTCTGAACGTGTCTCTGTGCCATGAGGGACTGGTACGATGCATCAAGGGGGTGGGGTAGGTATCCCTGCAATAAGAGAGGAGGGCTTAGCCAATGTATGCGCATTTGCAAATATTGTGAAGCCCTTATATACCCACATGTCGATGCACATGCCACTCTCTGTGTACAGGTGCAAATTGTGCAGCAGTTGCTTTTGTCCTTGGCATATATATATATATATATATATATATATATATATACACACATAAAATAAAACATATATATATATATATATATGTTTTATTTTATGTAGTTAGGTTTTGACACTTTGTTTGCCTCAATTTCACTTAAATGCAATATGTAAAGTGCAAAAACTCAAAACAGAAGAGGCTCCTTTAACTGAATTCATCAGGAGACTTTCTGGACATATTGCCACTGACGTGGAAGAATTTTACAGTTAATTCGTCTGGGTTACTTTTTTATGATCTCCAATCTTTTAACACAGTAGAGCAAAATGAAACAGACCAAATTTCATTTGAGTGATGTAATATACTCAAAGTCCTCCATTTAAAGTTTAGGTAAACATCAGGCAAACAGTATGAGCTATAGCCCACAATGTATCCAAGTGTCAAAAATGATATATCTGGGGAAAAAGAGTATTTTGAGTATTTGACAGATTTTCAATTGGTTCTTGTCAATGTAGTCCTGCTCTTTTAATGGAAGAGGGGACAAATAAAGGATAGAAAGGAAAGACAATCCACTCCTGTTTTTCCTTGGCCTATTTACGCCTGGGATTAACATGCATTTTTTGATAGAGTTGGACGACATGAATGTATACAGCTGTAAATTTACCCAAGATTCACTGAGGACGGATTGTGATCCCATCAGCCAAACTATTTCCAAAGGAGGTCAGGAACGCAATGTGACCACAATTGAACTCAAGTATGAATGCAGTGGCGTTGGTAATCCACATAGGTGTATACAGTCTCTGAGTATCATTTTAAGTAAAATGCCTCTTTATCAGCACGAAAACCCCATTGCTGATCACAAAAGTGTAACGTGTGCATATACTGTAAGTAATATATTTCTTGTTGAATGTAATAAAATAAAAACAAAACATAAACAAACACAACCTTGAGGTACAGAAAGATTATACAATGACGTCGAATGCATTATAATCATGGATTTTAAAATACAATCACTACAAACGTCTCAGTGGCTTCTGTGACCAAAGGTTTGAAGGGACATGGGAGGAATTATAATCTCTCTAAAAGGTTTTACATTACTGCAGCATGTTGCATGTCTTGTAGTTACAGTTAGTAACTTTATAGTACTTGATATCACTATAGTAGTCTGTGTGGGGTAAGCATCCATCAACAAGGCTAAGAGAGACAACCTATATCATATTGGTTTACAATCTAATACTGTCACAAAGCATAATGCGCGGTGTCAACTTTCACACTACGAAAGGCAGATGAACAAATAGAAAACCGGGAGATTGTGTTTTTAGTGTACACACATCTGATGCAGCCACTGATCTGTCATGTGTCTTCGCTCACTTCCGCTTCAGGCGGTCCTAACTCCTATTTATAGTGGTCTTTCCCAATCCTGTATAAAATGACGGGGGAAAGAAATCCTTTCCCAGCCGAATTTAAAATATTCCACACAACCTATGAGTACAACATATATCATGAACAGGTTTTTATTATGAACTGTGACAACAGGACGAAATAAAACCACCGTCATGTAGTATCTGCGTGCAGGCAGATCCGAGGACACCCTCTTTACCCAGCGTTTTCGCTTGACCTCTACTGCAGTTGAAAAATACTTTAGGAGCGGAGGCTGAGTCCATTGATTTTTCTTCTCTTAAATTCGACGATGTGACCCACCTCTGCAAAGGATACGGTGGCAATTTGAATGACAACCCCCCATTCATTTTGTGCGCAACCATCGCAAAGAAGGTCTTATGTGCTCCTCGCCGCCTCGCTTCCGACTCGGGGTGCTCAGTGCTGTCGGGGAAGAGTCCGTTTCACTGCATCAACATGGTGAGTGTGACAGTGGAGCACCTGCACGCAACCGTTTCTCTCACTCGTTGCACTTTCTCTCACTCGTTTATTGTGTCAATATCCACTGCGACGTCGCCCACCCGTTCGTGTTATCATTCAATGTGTAACGTTTGCGAAGCTTCCTTTTGCCAGAGCCAGGTACTCAATAGCCGGCTAGTCAGTGTAGCCACCTAGCTAGCTAGCTAGCCAGAGTTAGCCACACATGGACTGCAGTCCAGTGATGTTACCAGTGTTTAAACGTTACTGTCTGAGTGGGGCTCACTCCTGTGCATTGTTTGGGAGGACCGACAGTGGCTGGGCTTGCAGAGGTTGAAGAAGTGTGTGTGTGTGTGTGTTGGTTTGAATCATACCAGTTTAGCTGTTAGCTTGCCAATTCACCTGGCAGCAGGGCACCCAGGGGGGAAGACGAATTGTGTCCACTCACCTGACCTGTTCAGTTTGACCTCAAGATGCCCTTCGATGGAACTGTACAGCCAATTCAGTGTGACAGTGTAATGCATTTGTTATTTCACAGGCACGTGTCGAGCATTCCAGTGGTTAAATGTACTGAAGGGAAAATGAATGATCTAGTGATGATATTCAAGTGGCACCAACAGTTCCCTCCTTGGCTACTGTCGGTGTCTTAAATCTCAACTAGCACAAACACAAATTTGACCTTTTTCCATGGGATGCTTCTTCCACTTTTTTATAGATCTGAATTATGAATATGAGATGAGTTGATTTGCATTACCTTCCACACAATCAGAATGTCCACAATCTGATTAGCGTTATCATCTGTCGCAGCAGATACTGCAGGACAGGACGGCAGTGAGAACATTTTACAAATGTGTAAATGATTGCCAGACAAGTAGGCATTCATTCTTCAAGTCAGACAGAAGATAGTAGAACAATCAGATAAGATATCGAAATGATGTCCAGTTCATTGTAGTGCCCCAAAGAATTACTGTAATACTAGGGGAGAGGGGGGGGACCAAAATTCCCGCTATAGTATGTCACGACAAACATCCTGGATGCCATCAAGTCACTATTAGGCCTATTTTGATATACAGTATGGCCCATCTGTAACTACAGCAGCAGTATTACAATCAAAAAGTGAAGTCTTGGACTTCAAAAGTTAACAGTTGTGGAGTAAACCACTAGAGAAGGGCTGAATTCACCCGAGAGTAGTCAAGATGAATGAAATTGGGGAAGCCTCGGCCAATGAGGGGGTGTCACTGCTTCTGAGTTATTTTCATGGCAAATAGTTGGAGATGTTTGAGCTCTTATTGATATGGTGTATATCACTGCAGCTCCCAACATTCCCACCCCCTACAGATTTCATTTGGTTGTTGTGTGCAGGGGGTGAAGCGGAATGGGCGAGATAAGCGAGTCCATGCTGGCTCAATTTCCCCCAGGCCTGGGATCCTTGCAGCCCCCCGACAGAGAATGGTCAGCATCCACCAAACTAAGGCTGTATGCTTTTGACCTATATAGCATGACTTTTACTCACATGGAGAAATATCTTGAGTCTGAGAGGTTGTGTTTGGTCAGTATGATTGCCAGATTTATGGCACCCACTTTCCCCCCTCCGTGACTCCAGAGGAGGTATTGACTTTAGCTTTTGGAGCTTACCCCATGCTTTGTTACACTGGAGATCACCATGACCAATCCAAAATCAAGGTCTAGTGTTCACTACTGGGTGTAGTCAACTCCTCCTACACCCAGTCTGACAGCATTAGTCACAGGGTTGTGCTGTGTGATGAGTGTTAGCTAATTGTCCAGCATTACAGTAGCAGCAGGACATGTTAGAGGGTAAACTAGCATGTTCAACTGACCATATAGAGCCAAAATACAGGTTTCTGGTGAAATATTCAAATAAAGAATTGTCAGTGAACGAGCTGACCATTCTTATCAGTGTTATAAACATTACCAAGAATTGCAAAAAAGCAGAGGTTATGGTTCTCGATAGCCAGAATAGGCCAAGTACCAGCTGGATGATGGGCCGACCCAGATGACGCATTTCAGAAAACTTTTGAAGAGATTGAGTCCTGAATTGAATTGATTCTCACAGTTGCCACCAAGATGGACATAAGATGAAGTGAAATTATTATTAATAACACACACAAATACAAATATTTGTGCATAAATATCACTGAAGCTTTTAAGCCACAAAATCATATTTGAACCGTAGTCCGTCCATTATCCATCCATCCAGAGGCATGGTTACACCTTGATAGATCACCAGCCTAAGACAGGGCTAAGGCATAGAGATTAAAAAAATACATTAACACTCAGAAGAAAAAACAGTATGGAAACATGCCCTTAGGGTGAATTCTAGGCTTTATTGAATAGAGTTGAGTTGGAGCAGGTCGTCTTGTTTAGCCTAATATTATTATTGTGTAAACATTGGGGTTGAGAAAAAAAAGAAGGCCACAACATTTTCTCGATGTCCCGTTTTTCAAGTGCAGATTCACTGATGCGTGCCTAGGTGCTAACTCAGCCATACGACTGTTGTTGGCAAAGGGAAAACATATAATTTATTGGAGATTAGTCAGTTAATTGGCTCTCTTTGCTCAAGTGTGTGTAGGAACAGATATCAATGATTCCTGCTGATTGCCTTAGAGATTGCCCAACCTGCAGACCATGCCCTACAGTGAGTGGATAAAAGCGCAGCATGATGGGAATGATTTTGGCCTCATAAGCCTAAGTGAATAATGATTTAAGTGTGCTGGGTTGATATTGAGCCCCTTTATGTTACTAAATCTTCTGGTACCTACCTCCTGTGGTAGGTGTTGGTTGCTCATTCAACTGGGCACATGGTGGCTGACATTGTGACAGTTTCCTGGCAGAGCATAACTTAGTGAACATTGTATTTTTACACAAATTTACTCAGATTACAGTAGTTGGTTAGTTGAAAATTAAATCCCACACAATAAGATTGAGAAAAGCTGATGTTTTTAAAAATAGCCACCATTACATGTGTTATATCAGGGTAAATGTGGAAATTAGCAGTAGTTTTGATTTGGGTTCTTAGATTGGGTGGTTGATACTATCACTCCATAATTAACTTAACATTGAATTTACCTTACCATAAAATTCAGAAACAGTACATAGATAAGATAATCAAATGCAAATTCCATTTATTGCCTGCCAAACAAATTTACATCTTGTACAAACGTGTAACAGTTCTAGGCAGTTTAGCACACCATATTGTTTACCATGGCACCACAGGAGAGTTGTTGGGCTCATCTGGTTCTGGCTATCTTACTCATGTGATTTGAAGGTCATCCTAGTATCATGAAAGAAAGTGTGAAGGATTTTAAAGAACTGGAGAATGGATGTCAGGATGGTTATACAGGTGACCTGAAACACTGCTGGTTGCTTCAGTGTTTTTTCTTTTTGCCTCTACAACTCTGTGGGCTTTTACTTTAATGAAGTTGTCATTACACACATGGCGGCCTTCCGAAGTTTCACATCCAAATAAGGTTTTTTGATTTGACTGGCTAACACTAAAGTGATTAACTCCCCAGTTCAACAGAGTGCACTCCCTTCTGTACAATGAGGAATTGAAGGTCATTCTGTGTTTGAGCTCTTAGTCCTGATAAAGTTTTTTGAGCTTAATCTTTTAAAATCTTCTACAGTATTATTAACAACTAGATATATTTGCTGTGTGGAACTAGATTTAGTTAGGGTCTAATCTTTGGCCTGATGATGGAACTTCTGGGGACTATGAATATTCACACCAGATTACATTGGAAAACTTTGGACAGACATCATGTTAGGCTTCACTCCTAGCACAGCAGAGTAGCACCATTATAACCAAGTCTATGACCTTAGATCTCGTTTTATTGCCAAGGAATTGTCCTGTCCTGTGTTAACAAGTTTGTATTAAAATTAGAGGCAGACCATTATATCGGTTGGCAGATAATATTTCGTCAATATGAGCCTCTCACAGATATACCGATATCAGTGTTAATATTTGCTAATATGCACTGATATGAAAACTTATACAGAAAAAAAAATTGCAGTCAAGATGTGCTTTTATGTTTTCATTTCACATAAAAACGTATATATTTCGTTCTATTTGTATTTTCCTTTCATTTACAGGTAGTTACAACAAAGTTTATCAAGCCTCAATTACATTACTTTGGCATAAGGTTTGGTAACAACATGTAAGGAATCATTGCCATTTTTTAATGATCAGCCAATATATTGGTATCAGATATGTTTTACTCCCTAATATCAGTATTTGCATTGGCCCCCAAAAATCCATACCAGCTGGATTCTAATTATAATAACAATTACGTATGCACATTCCGAGTGTTTTCTGCACTGCAATCTTGTTTGATGGAACAACATCTGTGGCCCTTGTTGGAAAAAATAACAAAACACTTTATGTTGTCAGCAATTTTTTTTTGGTCTGAACGGGGCACATTTATATAATTCTATTCAGTCAAAGACTTTTGAGTTCAAATTGCATTTGAAACTATTTTCTTTAATCTTAAAAGACAGGCTTCAGTATATACATATTAGTCTATATAAACCTACACTGCATGTGTGTGACTGTCTTGTGGCAAGTTTAAAGGTGAATTAATCCTCCATCCTTATTCCCCAGGGTGTGATCGGTGTGCAGCTGGTGGTTACCATGGTAATGGCCAGTGTAATTCAAAAAATAATACCTCATTATTCCTTCGCAAGATGGCTTCTCTGCAGTGGCAGGTAATGTAGAATCCTGTACATGCTGTTTCAAATAGTTTCCCCAAGTGCTGTACTCTGATTTCTCCAATTTACTTTTCCTTCCAAGAAGTTTCTTTCAAAATGAGTCCAGAACAATGGGGATCAAAATGTTTACTCAGATGGCAGAGTGTTCCAAGGGGTTTAGAAAGAAGAAGAAAAAGATTCATTAAATCTCTCTGCAAAGACCAAAGGGCATTGAAATGTTGGGATGACCCGAGAGGACGGTACATAAAAACAAAGTCCCCGCCTCATTTCCTCTAATTAGTGGCACATATGTTTTTCAGTAAACAGCTTTTTGGAGCACATTGAATAATTCATTCACTTTTCTTTTCAGGGCACTACTGAAACATTTTTTTGCAAACTTTTGCCATAAGCAGGAAGCCTGCAGTGTCCCCTCAGAATATTTTGTAATTAATTTTCCATGATAAATAAATATACAGGGAGAAAAACAAGCTGTGCTCTTTCTATCCTCCTCTACCACACAGAGTGCTTCTCGTGATGCTCTGACAGCAGAGTTAAGGAGGTTTGTTTTCAAAAGAATGCTCCTAAATTACCTCCCATTTCAAGCTCAGATAACCTTGCTGTTGTGAAGCCTCTCACAAGTGCTTTTCAGATGTGTATCAGAGTTGCTTGTGTAAAGTACAGCTTTGAGAAATGTCTGTTTTGTGTGTGCATGTTTTTTTATTTCATTTGGTAGTTATTCATAAAGCTCAGAGCTGTTACAAATTGAGGCTTTGAGTCACGTTTGTACAAACAAGACTTAGTGCCTCTGCATTTTTTCAAAGACATTTTTGAGATTATTACTTTATTATTGCTTAATGAAAAGGCAATTCAAGCTTTTAACAGTAAATTAAGTTCCCATACTCCTACAAGAAACGGAAGTGAGCAGACAGTGACCATACAGTATTTCTAACTGCATGAGTAAGTCCAAATCACTGACCTTTTCTTTTCAAGGTTAAGAGTCAACTCTTTTAATAATTTCATTTAGTGTGTTAGTAATTATACTACAGTACAGCAAATCAAGTGTTATTCTGTTTGTCTTTTTGTTGATGTTGTTTTTTATAATTATTGTTTTACTCACTATCTCCCTCTATCCAAGTCTGAGCACATCTCTTTCATTTTCTTTGTTCACAGTCTGCGGTGGTATCAGCACCCTACGGAAGATGAGTTGAGGAGCTTAGCTGGGAAACAAAAAGGACAGAAGAGGAAAGACAGGTAGGTTGAAAGGAAGGGGGGGTCGCATGAAAAGAAATGAAGAAGGGCTATTGTTTGGGGGTTGGGGAAGTGTAGTTGCACGGAGCAGGTACGAAAGGCACCCCTTTCATCAGGGAGGAAAAGCAAAGATGAGAAGCAGACGTTTGAGATGGATGGAGACCACAGGCATGTCAGCAACCAGATGACGTGGATGTGTTCATGTGGCTCATTTAAAGCATGTTTGAAGTGAGGAGACAGAAGTCTATTTTTGTTGTTTTGTTTCTTTATGCCTCTTCATCTGGGCTCAGAGCAACTTGGCTTAGAAGTGGCCCCCGTCAAGTGGATGTGAGGAAAGTTGGTCCCGTTTTGTTTTTTTTGGTTTTTTTTGGAGCCATTACTATTGAGGCTATTTTAAGGGACGACATCTTAAAAGGATTGCATTCACAATGATATCAAAGTTCCCCAAACAGCATTATAGCTTCAAAGTGGTCAGATGTCAAGCTTTGATTCTGGAGAATGATTTTCCTTCAAGACCACTTTGCAATTAAAGAGGAAAAAAACAACGACTATTCAGTCAATTCAGGCTGCAGGTGGAAGTTGAACCATATGTTCAAAATGTGAATTTAGCGCTTTTCCCTTTGTACTCTCCCTCTAAATGAATTAAAATTGAACTCACATCTGAAAGCTAATCCTTACTGTTCCACATGGCGTCCAGCTCCTAACTTAAGGCGGTTTTGTGGCACAGTCCTTTCTCTGACCCTGTATGAGGCAGGTCAATGCTCTCTAGCACCACATGCTCAGTAATCCCTTGAAGCAAAAGATGGACCACTGTCCTTTTGCCAGCTCGTGCCATGCCGCTCCGTTCCTTTGTCAACCATCTGACTCCCTCAGTGAGGGGTGCCTGAGCTGCTGAGCCCCTTTTTTCCCTGTCAGGTGCCTCAGAGATGAAATCTGTCCAGGGCATGTTTGGTCCCAAAGTCTTTCAGTGGTTTTGTCCAATGAGTCCAGCACACACACACACACACACACACACACACACAAGGCTGAACAAACAAAGCCCAGAACTGAGGAGGCCCACCAGACAGTTCTACAGACCTAAAGATCAGCTCTCCATTCACCTGCTGTTAGCGATTTAGCACTGCCTGTGCGCTTGGTCATGGAAGTCCAGAAGAATTAGTCACAAAAAAAATAAACCTATCCCAACCACTGAATGCATGAGGTGCAATGTGTGCTTACAACTTCAATACTGCAGTAACGTAGATTTGCCAGTTAATATTGGCAATAATGGATAATATTTTATCCGTGATGAACTTTTTTGAAAATGAAAAATCAACTGTAAAACATATCATTTGCTTTAGTAAATTGTGAACAGTTTTCTTAATTGTTTATTCAGTATATTAAAAGTTTTCATACCGGCGCACATCGCACAACATAAATGCCAATACTGATGTCTGCGAAAGGCTCAGCTTATATTATTGGCCATTGTTGATTGGGTTCTAATTTAACCAAGATTTACTAGATGAAAGATTACTAAATTAAAAATCAAAATTCTCTGATTTCAGCTTCTTAAATGTGAAAATGTACGGTTTCTTTGCTCCCTTTATGACCGTAAACTAAATATCTTTGGTGTGCGGACAGAACAAAAACATCATCTAGGGGGGTTTGGGAAACACGATCATCATTTTCACCATTTTATGACATTTTATGACCAAACAACTAATCTATTGATCGAGAAAATAATGGACAGATTTATCGAATATGAAAAAAATCATAAATAATAGTTGCAGCACTACAAAATGTTCTTTTTGTTGCATTTTGGATTTGCTTTCTTTGTTGTCCTGACCCCACTTGTGTTTTGCTGCTCTGTCCTCTTCGCCCTAGGAAGTACAATGGTCACATAGACAACAAGCCGCTAACAGTTCCCAAGGACATAGACTTACAGCTGGAGACGAAATGCATCACAGAAGTCGACACGTTAGGTAAAACGTCTTAAAAATGTCTCGTAAAAAAAAATGTATCCTAATTTTGTGTATCATTTTTGTATACTGTACTGTATATAGTTTGTGGATGAATTTTACTCTTATGTGCCCCCAGCATTGCACTACTTCCCAGAGTTCCAGTGGCTGGTGGATTTCACAGTAGCGGCAACTGTGGTCTATCTGATAACAGAACTGTACTACAGTGTGGCTCAGCCCTCGGGAGAGATGAACATCAGTGTGGTCTGGTGCCTGCTAGTACTCGCCTTTGTCATGTATCCTTACATCAGTAACTCTTTATATCTCGTGGTTGCATTTTTTTCTCTCATCAGACTGTCAAATCTCATCTGCGTCCTATAAACTGGCAAATTAGGAACATATTTATGCTCTGCGCCGTGTCTGTGGGTGGGTCGGTAACGTCTGAGGCTTCAGCTTTTATGGACTCTCCTTTGTGCTCAAACATTTCAATTACTTTCACTTCCCCACAGCCTGTATATGTCATCGGTTAGCATCTCATTGTCTATAAGAGAGACCACATCATTCCAGCTTGATTGTGCAGCTGCAGCAGCATTGGTGGTGGTGAGAGGCTATAAAATTGACTGCTCAAGCTTCGAATGGCTCGACCGCCAGCACCTGCATGCTCCGCGGCTACCTGCCATTTTCCTACGCTGAATGATGGTTAAATAATATGCATTATCCCTGCCACCAACCACAGGGATCAATCTTTCCGGTGCTCTCGCTCGGGCTCAGCTCACTCCGGTCAGATGGTGTGTCATTTCCTGCCTACATCCAAGATTGGAGGCTTAATTCTCCAGAGCCCAACAGACTGATATGCTTGGGGGGGTAGAGGACAGACTTGGGAACAGATGACATGGGAGTATGAACATGAGGGAATATGTTGGCTCAATATGTGTTAATGGGACACTTGATTTCAGTTTTCCTATTTCAGCTCTGATAACATGTTTAAGACTCTTTCCCCGGAGATAGGCTCAACTGCTCCGTTAACTTGTTCTCTGATAACTATTCTATTCAAGTTTACCTATCTAATTATGCCCCCCCCCTTTGTTTTAGAGAAATATTGCAAACGAGACTGCACAACCTCACACTTGGCCTCTGTATATGAACCGTAGGCCTTTGCGTGATAACTTAAACATGGCTGTATTTTCTCTTTCCAGCCTCATGCTGGCTCAAACTTGTTGGGTGAGTGTTTATACAGCTGTCTTCACAGCGCTGAATACGGGTTAGAGGAAGAAAAAGAAGACCGTATTGGATTGAATGCAATTCTCCAAATGGACTGAAAGGGGAGGGAAAAATTGGCATGCTGTCAGCCAAAAATGTTGCATTTCCGTGGCGACGGGTTCACTTTGCGAGCTCAGTGGCACACACTGGTGCCAAACCAGCCATTACTTATTGCAAAGACTAATTTCTATTTCTCTTGAACCTGTAATAACGATTTACAAAATTTGCAAAGAGTTTTAGATTTGCTTTAAATGCCAGTGTTGCTTTTGGAGATGATTTCCCTTGACTCTGTCCCCCCCCCAGTAAGACTCTTTTCTCTCTAACGGCCCACTACTTCAAGCTCGAAGAAGGAGGCGAGCGTTCACTCTGCATTACTTTTGCTTTTTTCTTCTTTGTCAAAGCCATGGCCATTCTCATCGTCACCGAAAACTACCTGGAGTTCGGTCTCGAGACTGGTGAGTCCATGCTTTATCACAAAATGACACTTAGTAACAACCAAAATTTGATTACTTTTGCCCCCAGCGAGTGAGCCACTGTTGAACATTTTTTTTCATCTTCTAGGTTTTGCAAACTTCTCTGACAGCGCTTTACAGTTTCTTGAGAACCAGGGCTTAGAATCCCAGTAAGTACAATTTCAGTACTCTCACTGGGTTGTTTTTTTGTTTTCTCTGCCTGTATGAATTCTTTATGACTCATAAAAACTACAGTAGTATCACGCAGTGTTTTCTCTTTCACAGGGGTCCCATATCTAAACTCACCTTCAAGCTGATCCTAGCCCTGCTCTGCTCCCTGATTGGAGCATTCCTCACTTTCCCTGGTCTACGATTGGCCCAGATGCACCTAGACGCACTCACTCTGACCACAGCCAAATTTACACAGTGAGTCCAGTAAAGTATTTACTACTTTGCTTTTGTCTTTTCTTATGTTTTTAATGTTTGTTTGTTTTGTCTTTTAATCAAATACATTAGATTTTTTTCCTGGACATAGAAAATGGAAAGCCGCAACAATCTACATGACATTACATTACATTAATTAAACACTTTTGTCCAAAGCGTCAGCTATGAACTTTTTAAGATTAGTTTCCTGTTTTATCTTTTCTTCCTAGGTGAAAGTGTTTAACCTCACACATTTTGTTGCCAGCATTATTTCAAGGGACAGCATATAACGTTTATATGTATGTCATGTAAAAGAATGAATTGTTCATACATGTTTCAGCTGATATTGGAAATAATATCCAGGGTGGTCTCTCCATGTCCATGCTTATTGCTCAAATTGGCCACAAGCACAGCACTCAAATATCAGTGTATCCTTTTGTAGAGAACCGTGAATCCAAGAATAGCTCTGTTGTAAATAGCTCTGTTGTACTTGACTCTTACTATTCAGTGTGTGTCGGATACAAGAGAGCAGATGAAGACTTCCTCAGTTTGCGGCAGATTTCTGTTTCAGAACTCACTGGGTGGCTTGTCTCCAACCATGATAGGGGGTTGCAGAGCAGGGAGCACATTGCATCCAGATAATCCACTTTGGCATAGCAGACTCTCTTCTCTTCTGGCCTCCTCTTCCTCTTCCATTCCCCATCTGAGCTGTCATGGGCTTACATCCTCAGACCCTGTCACTAGCAGGGATTATCTCCAAGCCCCACAAAACCGGTGCTTTAGTTATAGTCTCACCTCTCTCAGGGACAGTTGCGTTGAGATACACACATTTTTTCTTCTGCACTGGTTCATCAATGATTGTGAGAAAACAGAGTAAAAGTTGTTGGATCATTTGATCCATGGCATATATATATTTTTTAACCGGTTGACTTCTCCTTTTCTGCAGAACTCTGCTTCATATCAACTTCCTGTCCCCTCTCATCATGGTCCTGCTGTGGGTGAAGCCCATTACTAAGGACTATATAATGAACCCCACTCTGGGAAAGGAGAATGTGCCTTTGTGAGTACACAAATCATTCTGTTTCACGCAATTATTGTTTTACCCAGATGTACACTACACTACCAATATTTTGAGTTACATTTAAGTACTACTTTTTGTTTTTAATAATATAATTTCTCCTACTAATAAATATTATACGTTCTGCATCCTGTAGCTCACAGCTAAAACTTCTTTTGAAGTTTTATTTTTTTATTGGTGCATTAAGAAATGAATTTGAAACAGTATCTCCAAAAAGGCAAATACAGTTTCTAAATGGAGCTTAAATCTTCTCATTGACCAGTAAGAAAAATTAACCGTCTCAAATTGATCAGATAATTGAGCACGGACAGGAGGTAAAAAAAAGGTTTGTACAACATGTATTAGACAGTGTGAGACGTTTCAGGAAAACAAGAATCTGCTAAAGATGAATATCCTCGTACTTCACCTCAGTTGATTAATATGTACTTGGCTGGCAAGCCAGTTGGACTCCCCTGATGCCCAGCAAGCTAATAACCTGCCATTCAAACGGGGGGATGTGACAACATTGCCAAGCTGTTAAAATAAAAGTAATTGTGGCTTTTGTTCTGGAAAATGGGTGTAAACAATGCACAGCAGTTCTGAAAATGGAATTCCTGACGGCTCAATGAGATAAAGAAATGTATTCGGCTCATAGATGAAATTACAACAACACAAACGTTGTCTACGTGGGTTTAAATTAGACTGTACACATATGGAGTCACACCCAACGGAAAGCTCTTTATTCTATCTCTTTACTGCTGTCGTCCGTCAGCTTGTTATTCATTCTAAGATAAGCATCTTTCATTTGTTGCATAAGTTAAAATTCTGACATGTGTCAAACTTTCCCCTGCTCCTGACAGTGACTGTGATACCATAAAGGTCAAACCTGACTAAGTCTGATTTCATGTTACCGCCTTTCACCTTTTTATCTCTCAATTTCACCTTCTCTTACTTCGTCTTTTTTTGACTTGTTTATGACTCTTTTTGCTCTTACTATCTGTCTTCTCTGACTCATTGTCTCTGCCTCCTGTCCAAGTGACGGAGCAGATACACGATGTGTTGAGTTTGTTGGGCGGCAAAGCCGTCATTTCCTTTTATCGTCTCTCTTTCTCTTACTCATGTCTTTCTATTAACACCAGGATGACTGAGCAGACATATGATACGTTGCGGTTATGGGCCATCATACTGATGTGTATGCTCCGACTCGCCATGATGAGACATCATTTGCAGGCCTACCTCAACCTGGCCCAGAAGGGCGTGGACCAGATGAAGAAGGAGGCAGGTCGGATAAGTACCGTCGACCTGCAGAAGATGGTGAGTGAAATAGTTCATACGATCAATATTAGAGCTACAACAGTTAATTGAATAATCGATTAGCAATCGATTACCAAATTATTCGGCAACTATTTTGATCATCGATTAATCAGTTCAAGAAAATTAAATGAAATAAGATTTTAAGTCTCAGATTTCAGCTTCTTAAATGTGAATATTTTCTGGTTTCTTTGCTCCTCTATGACAGTAAACTAAATATCTTTTGGTGTGTGGACAAAACGAAACATCATCTTGGGGGTTTTGGGAAACGCCAACATTTTTCACCATTTTATGACATTTTATTGACCAACAAATAATCGATTAATCGAGAAAATAATCAACAGATTAATCGATAATGAAAATAATCGTTAGTAGCACTAATCGATTTCGATCATGATTATACTCATATATATGTTTGTGTGATGATTATACCCATTATACACGTGTGTGTGTGTGTGTGTCGTTTCTTTTATGGTATCATGTTTTTTTGTTTTAACATTGTTTATTGTCTCATGTTTTTAAGCTGCTGTTTGTTTCAACAACTTTTTTTCAAGTAAAGAACCTTGAGCTGCACTTTCTATGCTAATTAAAAAGTTTAATATTCATTAGTGTTTTGTGTTTGCGAGATGCTTCTCAAATTAAACAGTTGTGTAAAACCCAACAGTAACGGTGTTCTCCTTCTTCACTGCTGTGATTTCATTTAGGTGGCACGTGTTTTTTACTACTTGTGTGTAATCGCACTGCAGTATGTGGCACCACTGGTGATGCTGCTGCATACCACTCTGCTGCTAAAAACCTTAGGTAAGTCATGCACTGCACACTTTTTGCACACAGATTTTTTAGAACATTTATTTTATCTCCTTTCAAATTCAAGCCATTTATCTTCTTCATTGCAGGTGGACACTCCTGGTGGGTGTATCCTGAAGAAGACCTGCCCTGCACCTACGATATGAACTCTGACTCAGTGGCGATGGGGGCACCAGAAGCAGCCCCGACACCTGCTTCGGTGGTGGAAACAGGAGCCCGGGCTTCGGTGGCCCAGCTGTCGGTGGCCCTAGGGGGCCTGCGGACTGTTTTCAGCCCCGCACTTTTCCAGGGCCTCTTCTCCTTCTTTACCTGGTGGATAGCTGCCTGCCTCTTCTCCACCTCCCTCTTCGGTCTCTTCTACCATCAGTATCTCATGGCGGCATAGCATCAGGAACCCGCCAGTGTCAGTCCGTGCCCCCCACAGGTCACCTGTATGTTCAACCTGATCAGAAAGGACTGACTTGGGGCAACAGAGAGAACTCCTCCCCCTCCCTTCGACCACCTCTCAACGACTGACCATATCATCAGAGCTCCTGGTTCAACTCCCAGTGCTTCCTTCACAGATGACTCTATGAACTTGTCATTGTTTTGTTTTTTTACTACAATCACTGTTAAATGTGGAGGGCAAGATTTATAAACTTTAATAACAGACAGACTAAAGTATGAATTAGAGAACATTATTCAGTGTCAGTGGTGTATTGGTATAGTAATGAGAAATTGATCAATTTTGTGTATGAAATTTTAATGATATGAGGTAAAAATATTTACCTTAGATGCCAATTACAATTCATATTACATGTTAAGCAAATTATTTTTTTAAAGGAAGCCAGTGGGGAGACTTTATTCCTTTTGTTTTTGTTAAGTTGTCCACAACAGATCACGTGTTATGAGTTTGATCCATCAACATGTTTTGAATTCCACATGTCCTTTACTTTAGAAAACCCAGAGTGCAGCCTCTTACAGGTTCCCGTGTCGCAGTCATATTTCAGACTCTAATCCTTCAATTTAAATTCCTTCTCACCATGTCCCCTGTAAACTAGTGCTGGCAATGAACTATATCACAGACAATGTCCAGGAAATTAGGTGGAGTTGCTCTACGTAACTGGACAGAAGCTGAAAGGTTCCAAGTTTTATTGGCTGGTGCTTTCATGCACCACATTTGACGTTGAGAGTCCTGGAACCGTCTATAATCCGTCTATAGTCTGTATCACAGTACATAAGAGAGCCAGTGTCCCTCAGTGACAACGTTGTGAAGATGCTAAATTTAGGTCACAGAATATGACTGAATCTGGAGGTGTTCATGGAGGCTAGTGTTTGACTTTTTTTTTTTTTCACTTTTCGTTTAGCCAATAACTGCCATTCTGTCTTTTGATAAAAACCTTAAATAGTTGTGTTAAAAACAAATTAGCGTGTTTATCTCAGATGTCTAAATTCCAATGCCACGGACCACAAGAGAGTCTGAAAGAGTCTTAAATATTATTTTTTTGTCAGTGCATTTCTGTTTGTCAGCGGAGGAGGGGAGGGGGCAACCTGTCGGATATTCCCACCATAGCTGGATGGGACGAGCTTTCACCTGACCGGGGTTTGAGAGTGGACAAACGGAAAGGAGTTCTCCTCGTTGAGGATGAAGAACGGACGTTAAACATCTCATTGACTTGAATGTGATGTGTTTTTAAATGTGTCTAATTGAAGTTGCCAGCGTAGGTTTTTACATGACAGGCATTCCGATAGATTTGAACTTGTTTCATTTGAATTGTAACCTCCCTGGTTTTACCTGAGCCATTTTAGAAGCTGTGAGAGGATCTGAAGCCGTTTTCTCTGAGGAGCGGCCACGATACAAAAGGAGCATGGTGTGTAGGGCTCAATGTCCACGTGTTGGAATCTCGAAGGGCATTGCGATCGAGAAGAGATGATGTCAACTACTGTTGATGCCGCCTTTCATGTTCTCATTTTCTTTTCGTTTTTTTTTTTTTTTACTTTTACCAATCCGTTGCTTTTAAACTCTTTTATGCTATTTCTAATTGATCAAATTGGGAAGCTTTGATTTCAAAATGGTGCCAAGTACGTCGCCCCCCCCCCGTCCCAGTGGCTGTAGATTTGGTGTTTTTAAAACTGCAACTCTGCTACACCTCTGTTGACTTCTGTCATCTAAAGATAAAACTTGATGAAGAGGGAATCACTAGTTCTGTTATTTCACGGCTATTCACAGTTTCTCTGTACACTGTGAATCTCCGGCGGGTAGATGATGCACTGGGCCATTATGATTGTCCAGCCTGTTCAGGAATGTAGAGTACTGGGTGCTGCCAGACAAATTTCATCCGTGTGGTTCTCTGGCCTTTCATTTCATCATTGCATTCATCATAGAGCTGCAAGTTACACATTCCGGCTCTATGCATTTTGTACAGAAGACATTTTACAAAGTCAAGCAGCACCATATCACATTTTTTTAAGCTCCTGATGCCGAAAGTCTTAGCTTCAGTTTGTCTGTTTTAAATGATAGGGAATATGCACATAATGAATGTATCTCAATCTTGCCTAATTTCTGGATTGTTTAAAATGAAAATGATTTGTATGTTGAGTTGATTTAACAGCGTTCCCCCCCAAAAAAACATCCTAATCTCTTTACTTCTCCACTCCCCCTCTGATAATTCTACTGATACCTAAAATAATCTGATTTATCCTAATGACTTTTTATCGATTGATTGATAATTTTTTCTGTATTTATTTCACATGTCGAGGCCTGTAAACATTTCTAATTTTAACAATATACACTTTATTTTGTTATCGGAGTGCATGCTGTCTAAATCAGTTTTGAAAAAGTGTTTGACAAATCAGTTGCAGGTTTTTATTTTAATTTTATTGGGTCTGGTCAGGTAGAAGTACCTGGGGAAACTCTCAGAATTCACTGGCCTGATGAGGCATTTCTTCTGTTTGTTACCACTGAAAGTGTTCTTGGGTTCACGAAGTACATCACACATATTGTTGTTCTTTCATGTATTTATTTCTGCTTTAGTTTTTTGTTCTAAATAAATTATGGTCTTTACTACATCCGTTTTATTTCATCCTTATGTTCTATTGGCTTCATATACTTAGCATTGGAACAACCGGGAGATGGGTTCATTTATGAATCCTTGGATTTAACCTGTCACTGTAGGTTTATATTTTTGTTGTGAAACACTGGTAAACTCAAAACAAGGAACTATGAGCTTTTGGTTTACAAATTGAAAGAAGAGCCCATAGTTTTGTCAACTTACAGTCTTAAGTAGAAACATCACAGAGGGATTTCTTGGTCATTTAATTCTGGTAATTGTTGATCAAACATGGAAAGTGAATGTGAATTTCTTAATACATCCATGTTAACACCGATGAATTTTGTAAGTCAGCAAATTACAGAAATGACAGCTAGTCAGTATTCCCAATGAACTTTGAGGATGACAACAGCTTCAGAAATGATGCCTCACCAACGAAAATAGTTTATTTTACTTAGTCTGTCTCTCCTTGTTGAATCTCCTGTCTCCCTCCAAATCCAATGTTGTTCATTGCAAATGTGTAGAGTTGTTTAAGCAAAAAAATAAAAAAGTCTGCCAAAGAAAATGAAAAGGTTTTTATACTGATAAAGAAAATGTTACACTGAGTCAGAGTGTGGAAAAGTGTTCACTCTAAAGCAGTATAGTGTTCTATATATCTTTTTGGCTTTTACTGCAGAGCTGCTTTTTAACGGTATGGCCTTGCCATGGAATTCACGCTTGATTGTACTTGAAGGGAATGATCATGTGCCCCACTAAATACACATGACGGACACCGAGTTCAAAGTAGTTCCACACAGATGTCGCTTTCTGATGACCCTGCTGCTTTACTCTGCGCTCGGGAGACTACAAGCACGTAAGGCTCTCCCTCTCATAAGCTTTTCACTGCATTTACAGTGGCTCCTTTCCGGGCGTTCAAGGTCTCCGGCGAGATTTAAAACTCTGTCTTTGTATGATACTGCTCAATAATACTGTAATTGTGTTTCAGCAACACCCTACTTATGAAATGTGTCCTCGCGCAAACTGGAATTGATTCAGACGGTCAATGGCCATCGATTTGCTTTCCTTGGTTTGGCACCTCTATTCTTGTGGGAGAGTAGATTGAGGGTGGAAATTACAATTGCTCCCCATCTCTTCTTTTAATGCACGCCATTCTATGGGAATAACATCGGGGCCAGTTAATACGGGCCTTGAGTGACATTGTCTACGTGAGCAGGAAAACTGGGCCAACGCATTCATTCATAGGTAGACAGATCAATAAGACAGCTTCCAAAACAAACTAGTGGAGGGGTTCCTTTATTCCTCTTGAGCGGGGCCTATTCACTGAGGTCCGTTCTCCATAGAGCGGCGTGGAGCTCCACTTCAGGAAGGGGAGCAGAGCCCCCCCCCCCCCCCACTCTTCCCCTGCATCCTCCTTTCCCCAACAGAGCCAGAAGAACTGAGGGGCTTTTGGAGAGGTGACATTATAAAAGTGAGTTGTCTCTCCGACAGAACGGTGGTCCCACCCTCACGTCGATTGTGAGAGGCCGCACAACCATCGATTGACCTGACCTTGTGTCGTGAATGGCCTAAAAGAGAACACTTTACACTGCTTGAACACCCCTGACCCATTTTGTACTTGTAAAAAAAATTTTTTTTTTACTTTCTTTACAATGACATCTCCAATTACGACCAAGAAAAAGAAATGAGGACAAACCGAAACGGTCCCTTGCCGAACTGAGTGCCTATTACAGATCAGTTGACTGAGATCAGCATGTAGCAATCAACTCAAATTTTATACACGCAATTATCATCTTTTCATTACCATGACATGAAAAAACATTGTTTGTAATTCCACAAAGCAGCATTAAATGTTAAAAAGAGACACCACATGGCACAAATCGTGGCTGGGACAAGAATTTTATTGACAGCTGGGGCAGATGACAGGTGATTCACGAGGTATTCAAGGTTCCTTTGAGTGACAGGAATCAGGACATGCTGAGATGCGACAATGGAGAGGTTACTACATCTAATAATGAACACTACAGAATTATAAAATCAATACAATGTAGGGAATTATTGTGAATCATGTTGGACAATCATACATGGTCAAATGAATCACCCAGTGTTATCCAGTGTTTCCTTGAATCAGTAACATTATTAATGCATGCAATATACATTATTAAGACGATGTAGAATTGTGGATGTCCACTTTTATTTTTACCCTTGTTGAGGTTATCCGACCGACATTTACAGTAATTCTGACGCATGCTTCATTCACATAGTCCACATTTGATGATGATGATGATGATGATGATGATGATGTGTGTGTGTGTGTGTGTCTGTGTGTGTGTGTGTCTGTGTGTGTGTGTGTGTGTGTGTGTGTGTGTGTGTGTGTGTGTGTGTATATATATAACTGTGTTAAACATGCACCAGTTGCCAGGGGAGAAAAAAAGGAAAAATGGGGAGGAAAAGAAAAAGAAACAATGATTAGCCTCTCACCAAGAAAAGAAAAGTACATTTAAATCTCGTCATGGTCAAGATTTGAGGTCCACTGCCTCATTGCTGGAAATATGAAATGGCTGACTGCCCCTGTGGTAATCACCACTGCTCTTACATTAATTCATCTGCAGATGAACAATGTTCCGCTGGGGTTTCCTTGCTTCAGCGTTGTAGGGCCTTTAATTAGCAGCCCTGTGATAAGACACCGTACGACAGACTGCCGAGTTGTAACTCCTCCAGAAGCCTGCGTGTGCGCGTGTCCACATATTCGGTGCTCTAAATATAAATAGCTGTCTTTTTCCAAAAAGTTCAGAGTAAACAGTGACACTTCCTCCCTCTGTGGCTTGAATATATGTCATATTTAGTTGGATTATGACCAACGCAGCATTCAGAGACACTTGCCTCCTCATTGCAGTCTTATTCATTCAGTTTTTGACAAGGAGCTATCAGGACATTCTAGTATCAATTATCTCATGTTGTATCATCAAAATTCAACTTCTGTACCACTCTCCTATAGAGAAATATCCACCTATCCACCGGCAAGTGGATTTTACGTCCTGTGTATTATATGCGTAATTCATGATGTACAAGGAAAAACTGTGATCGACTGTTCACCAGATTAATGGTACATTTCAAATTAATTAGCAAAAGGCAGTACAACTGTGCAGAGCTTAATGTCTCTCCCATACTTAAATGCTGAAAAGGCAGAACATTAAGCTCACAGGAGCCTAATTGATTTTTCAAGTAATCCACATGAGTGAATGAATAAATGAATTGGATATGTTTTAAACTCTGGCTGTGTCCCATTTTTCGTCTGATGAAAATCCTACAGTAGACATCTCCCTCACAATAACAACCAACAGGGTGGACTGCCCCCTAGTGCCACCAACTGAGTGTGACAGCGTGGGGGGGAGGGGGGCGGCTGCTCGCTTTGAGCATTAGCCAGAATGCCAGCTTTTCGGTGCCACCCAATCGGAGAGCGCCGCGGCAACGCATTCACACATCCACAGGAGCTAGGTGGCGAATGCAAATGCTCCCGAGATCAAGGTTTCTCCTTGGCGATGGCGCGGCACTTGTTTCCCTCCGCTTTCATGTCCGAATGATGATGGTGATAATAAGAGGGGAGGACAGGCCTCAGATTGAGCAAAAAGGAGGGAACGCGAATCGATGAGATCTTTGATATGGAATGCTGCATCATATGATATTAGTGTCATTCACGCAGCGGTTTGATTGACAGTTTATTAGAAAAAAATTGTGAGAAAATGCACCATTGTCTTCATCCATTTTTCATGTTTTGAATCGCTGACACTTTTGATGCACTTTGGCACATGCGGTGCTCAAACTGGGACAAAGAGGCTTTGCAGCCTACATCACATTTTCCTTCTTTGTGTTTTTTCTCGAATCTATACCGAAGACAGAATTTATACAGTAACAAACATATTTCTGCAATTTCTTCCTTTGTGGCTCCGTGCTGTGGCAGATGCACTTACTACGTAAATGCACACATATCCACACGTATACACAGGCAACTGCAGACTGCGTCCTTGTGCTTCAGGGATCATGTTGTTCTGCGTGCTCCTTGACCACCAGACTTCATTTTCAGCATTATGTTTTATTAGGCTAATGAGGCACATTGCATTCACAAAGAAGTTCAACATCCAGGTCCACGGACACGTTGCTGTAAAGCCGGCCTGTGTTATTGATTAAGACAATGTAACTCAGGAAATGTAAAACTGATTGGAACGAATGTGGACAATTCTGAGCATTACTTTAGACACGGGAAGAAATTTGTTTCAAGCCCAATTAGCTATTACCTTAAATATGACATATGATTTCTTACAGATTGCTTCTGATTATATTCATAGACATACTGTGTACGCTTATGGTGTGATGTTTCTTTTGCAAATTACTTTCAAACCATGAGAATCACAGAGCGTTTTCTTTGTCTTTCATTGACTCCTGATGACGTGTGGTGTGATATTGTTAATATTATTCTATGTGGGTTTTATTTCATGATTGTTTGTTCACCTTAACTGTTCTTACCATGATCCCCATTGTGCCTGATTTGACCTGGTAGATGTTGTTTTTCTTTTCTTCAAAAAATAAAATCACATAACCATGTGAATATTCAAAGAATGCACCATATTTACTTAACTAAGTAGCTGTGAATTGGGTCAAATCCATAAAATGCGTAATCTTTGCAGTCCTTCGACCAACATTAAAAACATGACCTTGTCCCGAGAGTTCATTTACATTTGATTCTGTTTGTCCGCAGGAAGGTCCCATATTGACATCCTGTTGCATCAAACAACCTTTGACCTCTCACTATGACCTGCGGTCCCGAGGGAAGCTGGCCCCTGGACATTTGGCCTCCAACTTCAGAGTAGAAACACACACACACACACACACCCACAAACACACCCGCACACACACACACACACACACAAACACATAGTGTTAGTGCTTCAGTCACTTCCATTACACTGTCTGCTTGAGAGACCGTGAGTGTGAATGTAAAAAAGAGAAGGTGGTGGTGGAGGTGTTTGTGACTTGGACATATTTATGCTGTATATGCATCAAGAGTGGTTGTTTGCTAAATTATTTGTAGGTGTGTGTGTGTGTGTTCTTACTTTAAAGGCAGCTCTATGCAATACGGAAACATACTTATGTAAAAAAAACAACTTAAACAATATGCAATATTTCACAGTACAATATGAAAAAGGAACCACCATAGAAAACCTAGAAAACTTTCATCATCATCAATTTTGTCTTTAATGAAAGACTGAGCATTATATATCACTATAATGATTTAGGGAGAGAAAATAACATAAAAGTGCTTAATTCCTTTTGAAGGCATTTCTTTTATTCTTCCTACAAAAAGACTATTATTGTTATTATTTGGTAGGGTGTGTGCATATTAAGCAGGAAAAGCAACCACCATGTATCTTCTACAATGCGCAGCTGTAAATTATGGCATTATCTCTGCTGGCATAAAGAGGGAAGAAGCGGAGGAAGAGGGAAGGGCCATGAGATGAGGGAGGGTTTGCTGTAAATAAAGAAAAGGCTGTGCAAAAAAAAAAAAAAAAAAAAGGACAAACCCATACACATACCCTTCAGCCTGAAGTCAATGAGAAAGATTATGTTTGGCCTTATCCAGTGGGGCCTGTCAGATTTATTTCCAACTTCAAGGGGCTCTCTGCTGTCTCCAGCCCCATCCATCAGTGCCCTGTCTGGGTCTCTGTGTGGTCAAAGTTGCGGACGGAGGCTGGGAGCGGAGAGCTAAAGGAGGTTGGATGAAGTTTGTGTGCGTGCGTGTGTGTGTGTGTGTGTGTGTGTGTGTGCATGCGTGTGTGTGTGTGTGTGTTGGGAGGGGGGGAGCATCTGAAACAGGAATGGTTGCCAGGGCACACAGGCCCGTGGCATTCGCCACCGTCTGGCATCCCAGGGTGCAATGGGAGCACTAGTCCTCGGTAAGTCACCAGTGGAGGTGAAAGGCACTGTCACAGAGATGAAAGAGGGCATCCCCCCGTCCTCTGATCTGTGAGAGAAAATTTTTAAAAAGACAGACAAATATAAGGAGAGAGTTTCAGAGAGCATTAAAATCGCTGTATTTCATGTCAATATGTCTCACATTTGAAGTCCTTATTATAGATTGGGTGTGGAAAAGGGGATGTGCTTTCATTGTTCAGGGACACGTCCCCGCTCTCTCTCTCTCTCACATACACACACACACACACACACACACACACACACACACACACACACACACGCACACACGCACACCATTCCCTTCGCCCGGGTGCCTGTGCCACACCACCCACCCCTGTCGTTCTGCACGATGTATCCTAGCAACTGTTTAATTAAAATAGCATCAGCAAGGATCGAGGCTTTTTCCCCTCCCTTGCAAGGATTTCCTCCAATCTCTGTGCTTTGCCGCACGCCATGAATCACAACTGACGCCACGTCTGCCGCTGCATTGTGCTCCTCACATCTCCGTCTTTGTTTCTACTTTGATAAGTTCCACGCAGCCCTATACAGCGTGCATCATTGACACCTGATTGGCAGGATGCACCTGATGTCATATATGTGGTGTGCTGGCACTATATCTATGCCTTAACTGGCAAGAGATTGAATGCAGGACATTATTATGCCACAGAGTTGTACAAACAAGGCCATCACCTCTCTATCCTTCAGAGGAGTCTATCAGGAATAATAGAATGCCTCCTCTTCAAGCCCTTCTCCTCCTCCTGCTCCTCTTCCTCCCCTCCGTGCCTCCTTGCTCTTTGCGTTTGCCGAATCACAGCAGCCTCTGTTTCGACCTAAAAAGAGGCGCCTCTTCTTACCATGCTCTACATGTGTGCCAAGCCCGGGCAATGTGGAGCAATTAGAGAAAATGTGAAGCAGCACCACATGTCAGCATGCATCGGACTCACTGTCACTCAAACCACATCCATGACTTCTCTGCTCTGAGAAACAAACAATGCGGCAGCATTCTGGTTCAAGCGCTGTCAAAGCAGAAGGCCCCGATCTCTGTCTCCCTCTCTGTGTTCTGCTCTCTTGTGCTCTTCCTGCAGCTAATGGACACCCTGATGTGTCACAGAGCAGCGAAAGGCATCCGTCCCGTCTCGGGTTTTCCATGAGTACAGGTGCAGCAGAAGGCTCTTTTCTCTTGCTCTCGATATGAGGACCTCTGTTATTACTTAAAAAGCAGCGTAGTGAAAGTCATGGCAAATGGCTTTAATGATCCTCCCTCCAAATGGGCACATTATAGGGTTGACCTCTGCTTCAGGTACTTTCATGCTCTCCACCAAAAATGACCTGTTTCCACCTCTTCTGTCCCTCTTTTCCCTTTTTTTTTTTCTATTCCTGCAGAACCGCACAGAAACACTACAGATATTGCAATTCAAATCCGGACATTTAAGACCAGTGAAAGAGTAAAGAAATGTCAAAAGATAAAATTGCATATGCATTTCTATCTAATAGTTACAGAGAAAATCACTTTAAACCCAGGTTAAGGGGTTCCTGGCATTGGACCATTAAGTATCATCCTTCTGATAAATACAGAAATCTCTGTCTGTCCTTCGATTTTCTCGACAACCACTCATCTGGTCGACTTCGAACTTGGCAGGTGTGTTGCCGAGGACCCAAGGAATCACAGTGTTGTCTGTGAAGTATTGTTGGATGAGCGGTTCTCAAGCCCCAGCCCCTTAACCCCCCATTAACTTAAAACTGCATAACACTGCTTTGTCTTTTTTCAAAAACATGGTTACTGGTATTTTCAATAAAAGTGTCGATGGAGGAAAATTCAAGCACGTGTTGGACTGACCTGAGTAGGACTTGGATCCAAAAGGGTATTTTATTTGGGCACATATGCACATTTCGTTCAAATTCTTATTAAAAGGTTGATGATTCCTATTTTTTTTTAATTTGTATTTGTGTTTATTGAAAAAATTTAGACCAAACAAGTGTCTCTCATTGAGATTCGGAAACACAAATGTTTCAAATTTAATGAAACCGCTTTTGCACAAGAATGAAAAAAAGAAAGAAAATCCTGTTGTTAAAAATGATACATGTTAATGCAATGATAACATCTTAACCTTCAAGGGCAGATAATAGTCAAATATTCCCTCATTTTCATAAATGCACATAGACGCAATATGTATCTTTAAGATTAATTCTGTAATCATCTGAATTCAGCATTGCCTGTAGCCCTTATAGCCTATGTAAATCTTTGAAAGTGTGTGTTCACACAGTGATTTGCATAATGGCACATGATTTTGACAGGCAGGACGAGCGAGGGAGAGAGACCCCTTGACATTTTTATAATAGCACTTTACAGGGTGGACAAGGTTGGGGGGTGGGGTGGGCTATAGGAGGAAGTACCTCCAGTGTATCTCGCTCATGGAGCGAGACTGGGACCTACAGTACATTCTGTTACCCAGCACCACACTGTGTTTCACACATAGGAAGCTGCCCGAGCACGGACAGAAGCACAACCGCATGCAACATGTTGCCACCAGTAATTACAACGAAGAATTAATCTGCATCTACTGTTAATATCCGTCCCCAATTCCGCCAAATCTAAATGTTTGACTGTGCCTTAACTTTGTGGCAAACGATGAGACCTTAAACTGCACAGACCATATACAAAGAGGCTGTTAAAGAAAAAAAAAAAGCGAATACGCTGATTGATGGGGAAGAAAGTGGAACATATTTCATTATTGTCTCACATCTGTACTGGGTCACATCCACCGAGATATTCATGTTGATGCTTCTGTAAAATCGTTTTAATTCTTCAAAGATGACAATTTCACATTCCAGGCGTAGTCGTTATTCTCTCTCACAGGGCATAACCTCGGAGCATTTAACCCACATTTTTATCTTGGGCCCCTCTGCGAATAGAGAACACTCCGTGTCAGTGTCTGAAAAGTATTTTTATAACGAACCTTACTTAGGGATTTTCCTCCCGGGTTACATCAGTTAAATTGAATCTAGAAAACATGTCCCTTGTCAATACCGATGAGATTGATAGAGTCCCGATTAACAGAATGGGGCGAGTGCATCCGACACAGAGGGGGCTGTGGGAGAGGCCACCCGCAAATTGGAAGGTCGCGAACTTCGGTGGCTCTCCCTTTGCTGCGACACACGCCCCTACGTCTCGCCTGCGTGACACGTGCAACAATGCACTTTTTTTTCATCTTACTGAAAACAGCTCAGACAATGCTGCAGCCTCGGGCCATATGTTGCGGCCTGTGGCTGTCCACAAGTCCCCCCCCCCCCCCCCATCTATTTGTCCGTGGGAAAGCGGGCCAGACAGAGCGCGCTGTCTGGGGTGAGACCCTTCGCAGATCTACAAGGATAATGTTTTGTCGTAGAGTCTCGTACATGCCAAGACAAGAGCGGTCAATGTGCTGTAGCTAGTGGTCAGAAAGCGGATCAGACGGGAGTGTTTCCGTCACACAATATTCGAGGCAGTGCAGGTTCAAACTGTACTGTAGGAGTCAATTTGATTATATCCTTTAATATCTAATACAAGCATAATAAACTAGAATAATAAAAGCGTGATCAATACCGTTTTTGACCAGTTTTACTTCGTGCAATTAATATACAGAATTCGGGAGCTTTTTTGGGGGCTCATAGCCAATGTTGAGCCGAGTAGCCCTTTGAAGCCGCAAAACACATCACAGAACAGACTTGAGTCAGAGTCTCACTTTCACATAATTCCCAGCAAATTATTTTTTTGACACCTTTCCTGGATGCAGCTGCTGTGTTCTGCACTGTTGAGTGAGCCCCCCACTCTTAAACCTTGTCGCTCATCCGTCTCGCCGCATGCTTCAAATCCCCGTCATCCAGCCCCGAACAGACTCTCACACGTACACAGACAACTCATTAAAATGCATAAAACCCTCACTCACTCACTCGCACGCACTCACTCGCACACCCCTGCCGCATGCATTAATTAGCACGCTGGTAACAAGCTAGCCTCTCCATTCACACCCTGAGCCTCTTTCATTAGCATGACAGTGGCTAGCAGCGGCCAGGGGCCCGTCGGCTGCAAGGTTCTCTCCTTGGGACCTCTGATTAATGGGAGAACCCCCTAGGACGCAAAAGCTCTCAATCCCTTTCATCATTGCACCCATGCAGCGTCTCTCGGATGATCCCCGGACCGCAAACTGTCAAGTGTACCTGTTTCTATGGGCCCGACCCCCTTTCCCATCTCTTTGACTCTCTTCTCCATCTCGCCGCACTCCATCCTTCCTCAACTCACTCCGACCCACTCCAGTGTACTTTCCTCCATCTCTATCTAATTGTCACCTCCTATCTCTCCTCGTACCCTTATGATCGTCTCTTTTTTTTTTCTCTCAATACGGCTCCTAATACATGTATGCAGAAGGGGGAGGCCCGACTGGTGTCGGTCCTCTCTTTGCACATAGATGCAGATCACACGGACCTACTATTTCAGGTCAGCTCCTCGAAGGGTGCTCATTCTATAAAGGCTTCTCCTTATTTCTCACTCCTATAGTAACCACCTTTCCCCTTCTCAGCGGTCGAGAAATCTGGATAGCCCTTACACCTGATGTACGGGGTGGCTATCATCTCCAGGCCTCGCCCATGGCCCCCCCTCATCCAGCCTGGATTTCAAGGCAAAACGTCTCATTAGCTGTGGTCCTTGAAAGGAGCGCACTCAATTTCAAATTCAGTAACACATTCCCTTTGAATGGAACTGCGAGGCAAAGGAGAGGAGAGCGGGAGCGGAAGAGAAAGAAGGCATGGGAGACGGTCCCAGTCGAAGGCTGAGGCGTTGGACCCAGAGGGAGGGCGAGCAGAGAGGGGAATAAGGTCTGCTGAGGCAGCTATAATTTCACGCCATCATTACGTCTATGGGCCGGAGATTTATGCTAATGCAATTTCAGCAATGAGGTGTGGACAAAATGGGTTAAGGGGGTAAAAAAGAAACCTTGGCCACGGCACAGGCCTGAATTTTTTCACCACTGAACATGCATATCAGTGTCTGGTTTTCAACTTGCTCAATTTGTATTGTTGATTATCTTCCAATTTCCACATGAATCCACAGTTGATCAAGGATTCTGGTCAAAATGTTATGTAAGATTAGTAGGGGGGGATACAGGGACATTTTATTATATATTTTATTTCATTTCAGCATGACACATCTGACATCCATTTTGTAACCTCTTTGATAATTTGTGGGGGGTGGGTTGGGGGGGGTAGAAAATCTCAAACCAGTCAAACTCGATCATAACTTCACACCAGTCTAGACAGAGGTGAAAATCAGATTTGGCTCAACCAGCGTGCTCCTCTGCAGAGCTGAGAGCTCAGGTGATGTCTTGCTAAGCTCTGTGGAATTGCTCTGAGCCGAGTGATGCGGGATTTGTGATCTGGACCCCATATGGGGCTCCAGGAGTCTCCTGGAGCTCAAGAATGCTGGTCCGAGAACCTTGTGGCATGGCAGCCACATACAACACTGTCACACTTTAATGATGGCATGGCAGCAGCTCTCTGCGGCGGGGGGGGGGGGGGGGGGGGGGGGGGCTGGCTTTCTCCTAACGAGGAACTGTCTCACGGAGAGACGAGTCAGGGGTGTGAGGGCCGGGCAGATATCGAAACATAACACATCACACAGAGATGAAGGAAATGTAGTTGTCTGCCCCTCCGGCCAGAGCGGAACTAATAATTAGGATTAGTTGATGTTGCTAAAAGCAGGCAGGGGTCCCGGCATCCTGCAGGGTTTAATACGTAATGGTCGACACGCAACAGCTGAGAGGTTGCAGTGCAATAGTGTGGGAATCGATCTGCGCTGACCTTCACGTGGTTCCTCATTCTGACCTATCGATTATGACACCAATTGATCTACCTTGCCGCTGTGTTCTGCTGCAACTGTGGACATCAGAGATGAGATCAGTGGGTTGTCCAACCACTGCACCGTGGTGAGAAGGAAGGGGGGTGGACGGATAGTTATCATCAAGACCAACTGTCACTCCTCCAGCCTCACTCGACAAACCCGATCAGAACTCTCGATAAACACTACGGGAGGTCAGGCCACGGTAATAATAGACCAGATGAAAGGATGAGGAGGCAGACCGAAAGAAAACAGGCAATGACGGGTGTCACATCAAATGGTAAAAGCGTCTACGACAACGGCAAGTGAATTTAATTCTTCCATCTTATTAATACAGCTGATCAGATGCGCCTTAGTACTAGATGGTTATATAATATTGATGATGCAAAGGGAAAAAAAATTAAAAAATCCTTAAAGAGCAGCCCAGCCATGTAATCATTTTTTTTTATTCCATATGATTCATAAATGATAAGACGTGTAGAGTTTTCATTGGAAAGCGTGCTCACGTACTAATATTTACAATGACAGGGCTTGACTTGTTATTTGTCACTTTTAAATGATGTAAATTTACCAATAGCCATCTGTATTTATGGGAAGCCCACAGGGTCTCAGTTGAAGGAAGAATGGGAAGATTCCACTAACGCAGCCCCACTTTGTGATTTAAGTAACTGTGCATATTTTCACGTAAAAATCAAGTATCTTTTTTTCAACTATTTCAAGGATGCAGAGGAAGCGTGAACAATTCCCCTTGATTTTGATTTAAATGGATATAATTTCTATGCACCTACCAAATATGACTATTCATGTCAGTGACAGTTTCCTTGCATTGATCAATTGAATACAATTTGATTGTCTGAGCCCGAGAGAAGCGCTGTTTGCTGTCAGGGTTAATCAATGCATGACATGTGGCTTCACTATAAGCATGTTTTCCTTACTATTTCTTAGCTTTTGTACCGCCAACCGCCAATCAAGATGAGGCCATACAGTAAGTAAATGGTGTGATTTCCAGCCAAGAGAGTGCTCTTCTTCTCCAGACACTGATACAAATTTGTGAAAGCGAGCGTACTCTAATATAATGGCTGTCAAAAGTCAATTTCTCCCTCCTCGAGCCATCTCTCACTGCCGCAAATTGAACTGTGCCAGGCGGAGTGTGGAAGAGAGTCGCACACAAACAGTGAGAGCTGGGAGGAAACCGCCGGAGCTGCTGTCTGTTAGCGGTACAGGAGGGTGAGCGCTCGTGCCCTGCGGCACACTGCAGGGGCTAAAACGTTCCTCAACATCCACGCAGGCAGCTGAGAGACTGGAAGGCATACATGGGATTACGTCCTGTGCTCTTGCCCAAGGCAGTCACCAGGAGAGGCCCTCACACATACAGTACGACTGCATACACAAACACATGCAACACAGTGGCAGTGAGGTGCAAGGAGTGAGTGCCTACTGTATATTCTATTTCTCTGAAATACAAGGAACATGTTCACAGTCTGGTTTCCTTTGGTCATTAATGAAGATCTGTGCACATTGCACATATTATATACTGTATATATTAGTATATATTTTACTTTTATTTTATAGTATAGTTTGGAGCATATTGCTTATTGTACTATAAGTTCCCGTCTTTATCCTTCTGGTTGTACTAACAGTACCTGCTCGTGAATTTGCTTTATCCTTCCCTTTATTTTTCCACTTGATCAAAACTTGACCAAAACACCATGATTCTGATTCTGAAGAACCAAGTTTTTATTGAAGATGCAGCAGTTTCAATCCAGTGACAAGTCTTAAATTGTGCCATGGTAAGTAAACTGCACAATCAAAGCCAAAACGCAACTTTTGTTGATTAATTAAAAACTCTCTGTCTGTACAAAGTCAGTTTTGGAACAGAATGTGCTTCTGTGCCATCTGACGATAACGAAAATACCGTGCTGCAGGACGTTGCGCTGTACATTGATATCAGATAGGTGAGAATAACAAGTTAAAAAAAGGAAGAGACTGAGTCTGGTTGTTCAGGGCTTCATCCTACTACAGCGTCACAATGACCCACAACATGAGAAGAAAAGAACTAGACAGCGGCTTCAAAGATGCAAGAGCAGCACAAACTTTAATCCCATTAGGATAAACTGGACATAAGGTAAAAAGGAAAAATAAACTGTATTGTAATGTAACATATGTGGGATAGTGTTGAGACATTTTTTGAACAGTATTTGATGTTCATTATAGAAGAAAGCCACAAGCCTGTTTAAGTGTCCTGGATCAAACATTTAAATTAAATCTAGTTCAACAAGAAGATTTCACAATTCCTTTTTTTTGTTATTATTATTCTTTGTTTTGTGCTTTCATTTTATAAAAAAAATGAAGCACTGAATTATTCAAATTTAGCAGGAAAAATTGAGGTGTTCTAAAACGTTTGGCCACTGGAGTGGGACCTTCTCACTGTCTTCCCTGTGGCAGTCAGCAAATAACTAAAGAAACTCTCAGCGGAAGCAAGGAATCTGTGAGTTTTAAAAGAGGTTTGCACTTATCTGAGCAACAGTTAATGCAAAGTGTAAACAGTCATTTAAATACCGCCCGACAAGCATTTACTTCTGCACATCCGGTGCACTTCTTTCCCCCCTGATCCTCTGCACTTTGTCTTGTTGAACGGATTTGGTACTTTCTCCAAGGTCTCCTACTGTACTGACGCTTTTTGTTGTCACTCAGCTGTAAGTTGATTCGGATAAAAGCATGTGCCAAATGAGGAAATGTAAATCTAATGTTTTGTGAAATCTAAGTAATCCAGTGTCAAATGGGGAATAGTTCTGCATACAACAAATTGTGTTTACTTTCTCTGCGCTCAAGGTGACGTACAGTATCTCCCTCCTTTACAACTCAAACAAACACACACACACACACACACACACACACACACACAAAGTATCGTGCCTGGACTCTTCTTGGCATGGTGCAGTAGGACCCAGGGGGTGTTCTCAACAGTCTAGTACACACACAACACTACCAAGACAAACACACACTCACTTATGCACACACACCAATGTGTGTGTTGCATATTCAAGTGCAGAAAAAAACTCAGTCAATAAGTATTGAAAGGTCACATGAGGGTACAAATGTTCTATTGCATCAGCCTGGAGAGTGAAAAAATTCAGTTCTATATTTTAAACATATAATCATTATGTTAGTGACTGTTCCCAGCAGACCATAGGATTAAACTCTGGCGCAAGGTTTCAACTTTTTAGCCGTGATTTCGTGTAGAGTTCAACATTGCACATCTTTGAAATCCATCCCCATTCAGGTTTAGCTAAGTTTATGCTTACAGGGATATAAACAGAAATGTCAGAAACATTTCTCTTACTCTCTCCACCCTTGTGCCCATTAATAGTTAGTGCTTTGGGTAATTGTAATTTGAATGTAACCCAAAATCTGTTTAATGAGAGCAATGATCCATAGAGGGGAGCACAGGTAAAGTGCTTTTAACGAGAGGGCCCTTATTTTACCAGTCGGAGAGGAGCAGAGAGGAGCGGGGCTGTTATTTCACATTCAGCTTCAAAGCGGCGCTTCGAATTGTACCGACGAGACTTCATTTCCTCTTATCTGCCGGTGTATAGGTCCTCCAGAGTGAGAGTGCACGGAGTGCAAATGTGAGGGAATGCCGGGTGAAGATGTAGGAGAGCACACGGCACCACAAAGAGACGGGAAGACTCAAATTAGGTGAATACGAGCGGGAAAAATGGAGGAAGTTGTTAGACATTACGGCTGCGCGCTCGGGAGTGCGGGCTCTGTGGTTATGTCCTCCTCCAGACAGACCTTGAAAGGCACTTTATCGTGAGGGAAAGTCCACGCTATTCATTTCACAGGGACGCTGCTTGCACTGGTACTACATAGACTCCACTCCGTATCATAATATCATGACTTACTTGAGTCGGGGCTCTACTTGGAGTTTTTCAGCCTTCAGTCAAATACGCACGCATGATATGTTTGTTAGATATTTTGAAGGTCAAGGGGGAGCGAGGTATCATCGAGCTGAAGGAAGCTGTGCGACAACCTTCCTTTGCAACAAGTCCTCCGACCCCGAACAACCACGTAGCTCATCTTTCCCGGCCCTGGCGTACGACCCGTGCGTCTCCTTTAATAGCTGCCCCCCAGCGGTCAGAGTTAATTCTTGAGATGATGTCCGTGAGGAAGGTTGAAAACTGAGACACAAGAGATGATGATTTCTCAGTTGAGACAGTTTAATACGGCGCTGGGTGGATTTTATCGTTCCAGAGAAGAAATGGACACGGACAAGGAAATGCACAGAGTTCATGTAGCCCTCCATGGGTATATCACATGAGGTGTACTGCAACTCATGAGGTACGATAACTTGTTTCTTTCCTTACATGGATAGGATGCAGGGAAGTTAAGGTTTCGCAAGAGAAGCTGTACATGTCCAGTGACCTCGACCTGTACTCGTCAATCATCTCGCATGAAGCAAAGGCATACCTCATTAATGACGTGTGTCGAACACATGGACATGACCAGGACGGGAGAATGCTGTACAAAGTCAATGCAAAATCTTAACAATACAGGCGATCCGGACTTAGTCATGTCGTCATGGTAACAATAATAAACCCAAGGTTAGAGGGTTAAGTTTATGAACCGGTCATGGCTTGCTATGTTTGGTCACAAAATGTAAGTGGCATAGGTTTGGGGAGAAGATTGCAGTTTGGTTGGAAGTACTTCCTTTAGGTTAGAGGACCTTTGTCATCAACGAACTAAAAAATCCAGAAATCTCTGTATGTCTGTCTGTCCTTTGATTTTCTCAACAACTGTTCACCCAAAAAACGATGTGCAATGGTTTCAAATGGAGAACAAACAGCGATCTCCCATGTCAAAGTCACATGTTTTGGTTTTTTCACCCATCCATCCTCCCCCACCTACTTCTAATATGGATTTATAATAACTAATAACATCTAAATTGCCCGTATGTTTTAATGTGACGGTGACGGGCCAGTGAACTGTCCAGGGTGTGCCGCGCCGCTCGCCCCAAGGTCAGCTGGTATTGGGCCTAGCCCCCCCCCCCCCCCCCACAACCCTTAAAGGATAAGCATTATTGATGATGGATGGATGGAATAACTAACTAACCAAAGTTTACTAGAAAAAGAAGAGAACAGGCATTGATGTAATACCCATAACTCCAGTGCTCTGCTAACCTTTAACGTGTCAAAATTCCTTTCCATCAAAAATTGACATCTACAGTGGTATATATTATGCTTATTATACACTTAAAATGAAACAGACACCTTGTGGTAAAGTGTAACTACGCTCTTACAAATTCACCTTGTTCTGTTTTTTATACATCTAAATCTATTCCTTAGTTCACTGGCTGCTTAAATTTTAAGTCTGACAAATCTGTCTGATCTAGTGTGACATTTTATCCAATGCCTACAATAAATGGTTCGAATAAAGTATACTGGATGATTTTGTAGCATTAAAGCGGCACAGTGGGAGATAAGTTTGAATTGCTTTGCCTTTGTGGTCACTTGGGTGAGCTCAGTAATTTCTAAAAGAGCTAGTTTGCCTCTAATTCTAACTTCAAACATACTGCGAAAAGAGAAAACACGTCTCTTAAGCTTTCATGCAATGTGATGTTTGATTTATGATTTATGTTTAAAGGAGCTGCAGCTGCTGCCACCAAAGTCTCTTTTCAAATGTTGAGTTCATTTAAAATAAATGACGTCACGTCGTATATTCTCTTCAGTATTGCACTCCATGTTTATTGTATCCAGGGGTGACTTCAATATTTACCGGTGCTGCTTCTGTGACATGATGAATGCACCATGAATATAATCTACACCAGAAATACCAGTGAAATTAGCTTCCTGCTCAAGTGGGATCTGTGATTTCTGTGGCCTCTTTGCAGTATCGACAACAATCTTCAGTAAATAAATTGTTAAATTTGTGAACAAAACCAGTTGGGAATGCTGCATCGACCTAAACAGGAAGACAATTGCCTCCCTTTGAATGAAAAGCTTGAGGCTATACCGACATAAAGGAAACCCTCACCAAAACCAGCAGCTGTGCCCTCTTTTATAAAATGCATGAAAAAAGCTTTTAAGGGAATAAAAGCAAAGCCAGAGTGACACAACCTGAGGGAAACCATGACAAAGTCAACCTTGACCGACATTGTAAGACCTAGATTGAGTTCGCCTTCTACCACTAGTGTGATGTCGGTGATATTATGATAAAATCATCTGAAATGTGATGACTGACGTGTGGATTTCTCATCAATGCAGAATAGCACAGTTTACTGTGTTAATTTCTTCAATAGCGATATTAATAGTTGCATTATTTATTATGGTCCGAGATGTATAGTATACCTGGTGCAGTGGGTGGTGAAGATCTTGTGAGAAAAGTTTAAACATTGAGTTGCAGTGTGATGGCTAGTGTGTGTGTGTGTGTGTGTGTGTGTGTGTGTGTGTGTGTGTGTGCGCGCAGAGAAAGCATGTTTGCAAATGTGCTTCAATGCATCTCTCTTTTTTCTGACTTTATAAAAAAGAAGTAAATTGGAGCAATCTAGACGGTGAGGTCTAAGCTTTTGTAGGCAAGGCACAAAAATAAAAAATATATATTTATATATTTTGTCAGGAACATCCTCCCCTAAATCTCTTGGCGTTTCCATTAACCAGTGATAGAAATCCTAGTGGGGAACTACAGCCAACTTGAGTGCCCACCACACCCCACCCCACCCCTTCATACAACAAAGCATCATGGGCTTGAGAAATACTGCTTGAAAAACCTTTGAGGTTGGATTGAATGAATGAGAAAAAGAGAAAATGTCATCTTCGAAGATTCCAGATAGAGAGTCTGACAATGAGAGGAGATCAAAGGGAAATGCAGACCCCACAGTCTTCAAAAGGCAATGTGAGGAGCACATTCAGGGTTATTAAATAGATGAATATTGACAGGGTTTTTTTTTCTTCCCTATTCGAGGTGAACAGCACCTCTGCTATCTCCGCAACTCCGACAGCACCAGGGAGATGGACGGCACAACTGGGCACTCCCCCCCCTCGCGGCAGCCACAAATGACGGGCAGAGCCTTCTGTCTGGCTCTCGTTTCCAGCCCCTCACCTCCTCGCTGCTAACTTCACCGGGCCGAGTTGCTGTTGAGCCAATCAGGGGAGGTTTTTGTTTGCTGAACTCCGATATGTCCTTCAGCACTTTGGCCCCATTCATCTCACCAAACAATCCCCCTAAGAATTTAACCGGTGGGCAAACACACAGCACACGGGTAATGACGGGGGCACCTTGGCCGTCTGTGTGAATATTTACCCTGTCGTCAACGGAGGGGCATGCATATAAATCTACGCCTGCAACCCCTGAGTTCACGTTCAGGCTTTGGGAATGCGGCCGGCGAAGGGAGACAGACAGCGAGAGTGAATAGTTCTCAGATCTAACAGCCTATAGAAAACGCGATGGAGGCTTAAAAACCTATGGAACACGGTGGAGAATTAGCTTGCTTTGTAACTCTGCAGGCATGCAGAGGTTGTTTAAAATGTCAGATCCATGAATAAATACATTCGAAAATAAAATGGCCCCCTCCCACGCCACGAGAGACGTGTGGAAAAACGCTTCAGTGCATCCAAAGCACCGCAACTTCTTTTTCTTCTTCTTCCTCTCTTTCAGTTTGAGAGGTGTAGTGCCCTCCTCCCACCATGAAATTGAAATAAAGTTTGCTTTTGAGGTTTTGTTTTTCAAAGTTGTGACCTTTTCCGCAATATTATCTTCTGTTGTTTCGCACCTGATAAACCATCCCTGTTCCGTTGTTCAACACCTGATAAACTCAATCCGTGAGGGGCCAGGAAACAAATTCTGCTAAGGGGAGAAAGTGAGAAAATAGTTGCAATCAGCCACTAGATTGCAATGTTTCGTCTGTGATTTGGTAGAGTGGAGAGATTCTATCAGGCTAGTTCTTTTGGCTGATATGCTACTGGCAATACGTTCAGCCCAGGTAAACTTTACAATGGGCTGAACAGACATTTTACGGACACTTTGATATATGGGCTCAGGAGCTCGCATGGTCTATTGGAGACAAACAAACCGTGCCTCTCTGTTTTTCTCTTCTGTAAAATGTCTCATCTATGCTCATCTTTTCTTTCTTTTTTTCTGCTCCAGCTTGAGCAGACTGTCGCTTTATCATAATCTTGCGTCAGAGACAAAAAAAGAAAGAATTAAAAGCGGATAATGGTCAATGACTGAGACATTGCGATTTACAGAAAGAAAAAATATATAAAACAATTTCTTAAAGGAAAAAAAGAAGTTCAAGGTGTGTGTATTTTATCTCTATTTATCACACTCCCAAGGGACGGCCGCAAACAAAACAAAAAATGTTAAGATGTGAAGGGGGCACAGGGAATCTTTAATGCATAAAAAACAAAATGGCTGCCATTCATCGCCACGCGTGCAAGCCGCGCTGAGAGGAAAGAAGTGGCACAGATCCTCTCGGTGCACTGTACACCAGAGACCGTTTCTCCCTCAGATCGTCCGCTGCTTCTGACTTTTGCACTCCACAGGAACACTAGTAGTGCTGGCATGTGTGTGTGTGTGTGTGTGTGTGTGTGTGTATGTGAGAGAGAGAGTGTGTGTGTGTGTGTGTGTGTTGGGGTGGAGGGGTCTTTCTCTACCATCATTTTCAAAACTAGTGAGTGCACAACGCTCTCAGATCAACAAAGCCCTCGTCACACGTTTCTTCACATCGATTCTACCGCGGAAAACAGACTCCTGAAAATCCGTCTGAAGATACAAGCAGGCATACATTAAAAAACAGGATGACCTTATTATAAGTAGGAATGTGGGTTATATATTGTTTTTATTCTGGCATGTAGACAGGGAGAAAGGTGATAATGGTAGAATGATATGTTTTATTTATTCATTTTGCTGATGTCTATTTATTATTCAATAGCGCAGTGTGTTAGCTTCAAATGACATCCCAGGACTACAAGAGGCAAAATGTAAATGCACATCTACTTAGTGGGGAAAAGGTGAGCGGAAGAAGGAATTTGTGTGTCAATATTGCAAGATCATGCTGTGATATAAATAAACATGGGATATTTACTAAATCTGACAAACAAACAGAAGTGTAAATGAATCACAATCACACGGTCAAAGTGTTTCGTCCTTTGCTTTGTGAGCAGTTTGCAGCAAAAAGGCAGGAGTTTTGTCCTCTGAATGATAGAAACACTTCAGTCAAACTGCAGTGATTAAATCCGTTAATGTGTCATGTTTCATCAAAGAAATGTCCATTAATATCGGTGGGATTCTGTCACACAGCGCTAACTCGTTTTTTGTTATCCGAGACATTTCATTTCGAAACCTTTTTGCATTCAACATAAATTCTGTCGTTGTCGGTTTTGAAATAGTCAAAAATGATTGTGATAATCCTGACAAACTCGTCGACAGCAGAATGACGTGATCATGCACTCGTCACTGATCATCACTGGTCACTGCTGAAATCGCCATTGGCATTATTCCACTTATTGCCCATTATAACAAATATTTATTAATAAATGAGAGACCATAAGTTGTAGCCAACATATAAAATAATAATTTAGATACCAGCACAAACCTGCTGAGGTGTGTACTGTAGTCAGTCACACATCTCTCTTTTTTTATCTCGCTCTCTCTCTCTCTCTCACACACACACACACACACACACACACACACACAAACACATATACAAAGGCCTTTGTACCGTCTTCCACACCAGCACTCCTCCAGGGGCCAATACTGTGCGCCAAAGCCCTTTAGAGGGGCAGCAAGCCGGAAAATGACCCCATGCTGTCCCCCGCTAGCCTCAGCCCCGCCTGGTTACGCCCGTTTCCCAGGGACCCGCTGAGGGTCCAATGCCCCCAGGCCTCCCTCTCACGCCACACTACCTCCCAGGGCCAAACGTTAACAGGGGCTCCTCACCGCAGACAATGGGAGCTGGGAAACGTGGGAAAGAAATGTCACAAGGCTCTCTGACAACCAAAGTCCGACCCCCTGACCTCCAGGGCTGGTCCCACTGGGCCTCTTTATGTAAACACGGGGTGTCCAAATAAAAGCAAGCCACGTGTTAATCAGATTCATAACCTGTGTGAGAGGATGTATAGAAGCTCAGGTGTGGGAGGCTTAGAACTCGTTGAACTCGTCACTACTTAATCACTCAGCTGAAGAAATGATGTATGAGGCACTTATATATTTTTCTTCCATTTCTGTATATTTCTAAACTGCAACTGAAGACTTCACAATTAGGATTATTTTTATTTTGTGTATTTCCTCAAACTAGCATTGTAAAGCAGCAATAATTAAAATACACTGTTGTCTTTAATGGAGTCATTAGCAGGCTGAGGACAAGGACTGGACAATGGTCTGCTGTTTGAACTCCCCACTGCCTTGTAAACAGTCCTGGTCATTTAACCCCTGACCCCCCAGCAGAGTCTCCCCTCGATCCATCCACTGCCTCTCTCCATATGGGAGATGCAGGTCAAATGAGGATATGGTCAGCCACGCCGAGGGGGGGGTGCAGCACTGGGTGGACACAGCGTAAGTGTTTACACAGCAATGGTAGGGGGGGGGGCAATTTGTTGTAGAGCTAGGGGGTTAGTGGGTTAACAAGGGAATGATTGGCACTAAACGATGCATGACTTAATCCTAGTCTTTGTGGCCATGAGTGGTTTAACTAGGGTAAGGTGTAGTTGGTGAAAGCTATTATTTAATTAATAATTATAAGTGTAATTTTGAGCCACAGGAGGTTACAGAATATTATTTATTGCTTGGTTTGTAGGACACCAGACTTCTTTTTTTCAGATTTGGCCTTAAGAAATAGCGCCATAGTAAATGTCATGCTCTTGTGTGCCAACTATGTATTTTGTAGAGTAAAAACTGTTAAAGGAAAAAAAAAATTCCAGTGGTTCTTTTAAATGAGTATCAGTACCACTGGAGTTTCCAGTAAACTAGGCCTTGTGTCACTTCTTCACGGGTCACACAATTAGAGTGGTGGGCAGCGAGGCAGCTGGGCATCCCATTTATGGACAATGGGTCTAACCTGTTTGCTCAAGGCCCTTGACAAGGTTCCAGTGGTGACCTCAGTGGTACAAGGGCACATGTGCAGGTCAGAGCGCTGTGGTCGCCGGAGGTCAGAGTTCGCGAACCAAACACCACGACCTCATTCCCAAGAGACTCTCGCTGATGGACTCCTGCGCTAGTTAGTGGACATCATTAAGGAATTCGGCTGGACGAGTAAAGGATGAATGACCCTGGATGCGATGAGCTGCAAGCCCCTGCAGCCACAGTTGTGACCGAGAGCAGAGAGACTCTACTGAAACCAGCAACAGCGATAGCAAATAATTGGAAGGTTAAAGCCACAAAGGCATGGCACTCGCATGTGATAAGGCCTTCTGTGCAACAGTAGCATCACACCGGTTGCACACGTCCAATGTTAATGGCAATAACAACGCTGACCTTGATATACTGTGATGTCGCAGTGTCAGCAAACGCGCTTCGGTTTAAAACGCAGAAGAAGAATACAACCACGTTGTGGACGTTGAATTATCAGTCCGACACTTGCTGACACGAAGCGACACGATGCATTTTAGTTTAAAAAGGTGGCGAAAAAATATACATGGAAAGTCATTAACATTGCAGAACTGTGCATGGGAAAAGATAATTAACTCTGGAGATGGGGTCTTCAGAGGGACAGTCTTTGAGGATTGCATTTTTCCAGTGTTGAGCTCAAGGTTAACTACTCTGCATGGAAATAAGGGGGCAGAGGTACAGCGTTTCCTGACCATGAGCTACATCCAGGATTACTATGTTAATATGTGTTTTGTATCCATGTAAGCATTTGCATGGTAGTTTTCATATGAATTAGCACAGACTTGTTTGGTTCCTATTATCCATCCAAAAGCATCATAACTCCGCAACCTCTTGCATAACAGCTTACTCGCCGCCCATCTCTACCTGATTCCAGCCTCCTCATATTCCTCTTCCTCCTCGTCTTCATCACCACTATCATCGCCTCCACCATTACCACATGCAAACCTCAGACCTATGCGACTGTCCTGCCTATGAGTACAGCCGGGGTGCTGCATTGTCCCGCGTCTCCTTGTAACCTCCATGATCATAAACTCTGCCTGCATGGCCTGCGATCGTTTATGAGCACTTTGCATGAAGATCACTCTCACAAACAACGCCCTTCAGCCAGTAATGAAAGCCAAGCGTCACAGCTGAAGATCAGTTGGCAGGTTACGAGATTCATGACCGGGCCTGCTTGTATGTAGATGACCCCAAAATGTATGGAAACGCTCTCCGAGGGATCTGGATATTGAACGACGTGAGATAAAGTGCAATCCGTTATAGGTGCTTTCAGACTTGTACTGAAAATCAGGCCATTTTCCTGCCATTTTCCAGAGAGGCTGTATTTGATTGCACAAATGTTCGCAAATGTTGCTCCGCATATTTTCTGGAACTTTTCCTGCCAGCCCCATGGCTGGAAAGTGGCAAATGTGAGAATACAGTAGGAAGATCTCCAGAAGATTCATGGCGAGCGAGAGGGCGCTCTAGCCAGGCACCATCCTGGATGTTCCGTATTTAGTCAAGACTCAACTTTCTGGACATTTTCTGGAATTAATTTTGCTTCATTAGATAGGCCTACACAAATAATGTTACATGGCCACCTTTCTGGACAGAATCTCAGGTTCAAACTGCTTAAAACAAATAGAGAGAGACTGTAGCATTTTCACAGTGAAAGTTAATTCTTCACATATGAATAAAAAAGTCTTCTTAGCTTTGTGAACTCCTCCGACTGATGAAGTGCCACAAGATGCAGTTGAGAACACCAGACATAGGCTGATAACTGAATGTTAAGTCTATAATCCACGTAAGTGCCACAAGTGTTGTACTTCAAAATTCATAACATTCGAATCAATACTTCCTTTTGCATATACTAAACACATAAAACATCCGGGGGTTTTTCCATCCATATAACTATGCTATAATTTAAAGGGTTAAAACGTCTAAACTACCCACCCAGAGCAAAATTTGTGTCAGTAAATAATAAATACTAAAAGTACTTTTGAAGCCACAGTGAAAATAAAAAAAACTGAATCCCCAGACTGGGACACTCAGCCAGTAGCTGAGGTCAAGGGTTAAATGACTGAGGTCAGAGAGTGTTGAACCTCTGTCGAGGGACCTCTCAGATCAATGTATGGGTGTTGAACATGTTCGCTCATAATAGGGGATTGATTAGACAAGTGTCGGAGGGGATGATGCGTCTCTGCTCAGTGTATTCACGAGTAATTCTGTCATCCTCTTTTTTTTTTTTAATAAAAGAATATAATGTAATTTAAAAGAAAACTAAATGCTCTGTAAAACGTCACATACTGTGGTCTGAGACTATTGGCCCTCACTATATAAATGTTCTCTCTGATCCGAAGCCCATATTGATAAGACAATATCATCTGTCTGCGCCCTCGGAAAAAACATCATGTTAAGATGTGACGATGCTGCGGTTGACGTTTGTTCAAGTTTATAGAAAGATCATAGTTTGGGGAGAAATCATGATTTCCATTCTAATTTGTTGAGGATATGGGGATAGTCAATTCCTTGGTTACAATGATAACCAATTTGTGAGTCATGGTTTTAAAACAAGGCCATGTTGAATCATGATTGGGAAGAGGCAAGAAACCTAGATGTGGACTTTGTAGTTACTGGAGAGCTTTGTCTCCGGAATGTACTAGAAGTAATTTTGCACTTACACTTGCTAAAACAACTGTTGCTGTTGACGTCGTCCTTGTTGCTGTTTTTTGGGGCGGGTGAGATCAGTGTGGAGAAAGACAGCACAGAAAAAAAAAGCTCACTTGACATTTGATAAAGAGATAACTGGCGCACTTCTTCTGCCTCCTTCAAACCCTCGGCTGCCTGGTGTTGACCAGACTTGGCCGTGGCTGTGCCCAGGCAGGTACCAGCTCAGATCATCGCCCCGCTCTCTGGCTCGGACCACAAATTGAAATGAGTCTCTCCTTTGCCCACTTTCATCTTCAGCCAACTGTCCAGCCAAGCATACCCTACGCCTCCTCACCCCTGCCTCTTCTTATCCTCTTCCTCCTCTTGCCTAGCTGCTTTCTCTCTCACGGAGGAGGCCGAGAGCGGCATGCAAGGGACAAACCTGAGACCTTAAAAAAAAAAAAAAAGGAGAAGGAGAAAACGGGAGGGGACAACGAGGGGTGGGCATAGTGGGGAGAAAGGAGGCAAGGAGAAAAAGAGAAACGCACATTGTACTTTTCAAATGGATGGGAAATGATTCGCTGGGATTTGCTGACAATTATACGGTGGAGTTTAATCAATTCGGACCATTCACAGCGTGGAGAGGGCTGATCCCCCAGTACAAAGGAACAGACCGTGGGAGGGCGGTACCTGAGAAAGCGCCGGCCTGGTGTAAGTAACATGAGGCAACACTCCCCTCCCCACACATTGCACCGCAGCATATGGCCCCTCTCTGAACTTATTAGCTGGCGGATTAAGGCCAATCGCAGGGACCCAAGGGCCTGTGGCTGCCTCCATCACACCCTCCCTCGCCCCTCTTCACCCCTAGGAATGAGGTTGACTGACAAGGGGCATTGTGTTGTTCACCTAGATCGCCACACCCCTCACTTACCCTGTCATGTGGTGCAGTTTGATGAGGTTATTTGGTAGAGAGAACAGCATCTGACCATTAACCTTTCAGCCGCAGAACACACTGTACGTACACTTTAGAAATTACCGGCTCGTCTTAAGTCGGAACGGCTCCCTTCCAACATGTCTACATCATAATATTTCATAAGATAATTTTGGAAGTTTCCCCTGACCACTGTAAATTAGCAAGCTGCTCTGCCATGGAGTGGATTAAAAGCACCTGAATGTGAACACACAGATCAGCCCTGTAGATATGAAGTCTAATTAGCATCTCATTGCAACTCGACATGCAAGCTCGACATGAGTGCAGACACGCTGAGAGAAAAGGCTCCATTGGCCAGAGGTTGATTATAGGTCCATTATGCAAACAGTACTTAGTGATGGGCTGAGAGTAGGAATTAAGAGCTTGATGGCTACTGCAAGGGGACCTGGGCTGGAGTACAGGGGCGTTAGCAGTCAACAGGGTCTCGAGTCGACAGGAGGCCAAGACTGGGGGAGGCTCTACAGTAGTCTCTGGCCTTACTGAGTATTCATGGAGAGATATTTGACAAGAGAGGAGCCCCCTTTAAGCCCTCATTTGATCTGGCAAGCGGCAGGTGATCCTCTGCCTCTTTTTGTGTCAGACCACGGGGGTTTGCCGAGCCCTCGTGACCTGTCTTACCTGGTGCCCTTCAGGACACCTCATTTAGAGAGGAGAGGAGAACCTAATTCAGTCCAAGGTAACCACCCATCACAGATCTCCACCTGGCCACAGGGCTGCGGGGTCAGCTCCATACTGAGACAGCGGGGAGGCATGAGGCCTGCTTTGCTAATCCCCTCACATACTGGGAGGTGTTGGACCCAAAGGTCAGAGATGGAGCCATGAAGCCATCTTCCTGGTTCTTTTAGACAGGATTAGAGGCCCAGCATGGGGTCGGGTCTTCATGAGAAAGGGCCTCACATTTGGAAGTCATGAAGGTATTTCTGAGAAGTGCAGAAGATGCTCCCAGCTATGGACCACATCCCTCCTGGGACCACATGTGAGTGATGCATGACCTCACAGAGAAAGCACCCATCCACGACGTATGCTGACAAGCACAACAAGGTAGCCTGGCATCAGCTGGCTGAGATCTGGAACCGATCAACTCATTTTTAGATTTCAAAGGTGGTGTTATCAATGGTCAGAGAACAGAACTACCACCGGTCAGAGAAACAGAGCAGAGCAGTGAGAGCAGAGAGTGACTGGAAACAGCAAGAAGTTGTCAATTAGTACTGTCTCTATTCAAGCGGATTCAACAAGGAAGCGACCATTTTGGTTAGAAACTTCAGCTGTTTTCAGACACCAATTTCGTCAAATGTCCTTTAAATTAGGTCTGAACATTGTCCAGAGTGTGATGTTCACATATGAGGAACACAGCCGGAAGATTTTCTCACATACGTCCAGGAGAGTTCAGGAAAATGTCAGGACTTCAGTGCATGTCCTTAAGCGTCTTTAAGTGCTCAACAAAAATGGGCACTCCTCTGCCAGTCATCATATCAATCCGGCCCATTGTGGATAAATGGATGGTGATCTTCCAGACCAATTTCACGATGGATGGAAAATCAGTCTGAAGGAATAGGAGGCAAACCCATCTGTCAAAGCAAACAAAACATGAGCAAGTTTCCAGGCCAACAACAAGTTTTATCGGAGGAACAGCTTTGTGCCACAATATAATGTATTGCTGACTGTTGAAAGCCTCTTTTCCATTTGTGTTTCCTTGTTTGTTTGCTTCCAAGAGGAAGTTCTTGTTAGGCAAGAGCCTAACAGTTGATCTTTAACGAGATGGGAGAAACCCAGTCCCCCTTCACCCCGCAGGATGGTTCTCTACACCTCATCATGGTGCTTTCATGTGTGTCTCGTCATTCTGGGGCGAGTGACTGCTCCTCAGAGAGACTTTGTCTTTGAGAACCAATGATTAATGCTCTTTGAGGGAGGTGGGTGGGAGGGGTACAAGAAGTACAAGACTCTGCTTTTTCATACCCAAACAATGATGCCACAGAGGAAACGTCAGCAAGGGAAACATAACGGCAGCTACTACTTCATGGACGTAGATACAAGTTCAAATAGTCAAATATTTTGCCATCAGAGAAATGGAAATACAGAACCTTGGCCCAATCAACGCTTCTGCACTTTGTATCTCACCATTCCTGACACTCTCTCACCTCAGAAAACACCCAAGAACCCTGGCCTCACTCATTAAATGCTTTTCCAATGACAAAATTGGCCACGGTTTGGGCCATAGAGAGAGAGAAAAAAAAATAGTTTAAGTATCCAGAGCTAAACGAATAGGGTAATAGAGATGAACATGGATGGGACCAAAAACTACAAACCGTTAAACAGGAAACACTTACACACCTACACATAATGGATTACATTTGATCCGTTTGCTTTATTCTTTCCTTTAGTGAACGGTGATCACCACACTAAATGCTCGTAGCACTTTAAGCAGAGGCTATTTGATATCCATAGTGATAAAACCAAGGATAACATCAATGCCAGGACGACTGTTAACATTTCAGATTAGCTCCGTGCTGTACCTCGGGGTTCATTGGGTCGCATTTGCTGCCATTATCAAGTGAACGAGCAGATCTGCCTGGCAGGGATCCATTTCTCTCCACACACGGTGGCACTTTATCTCTGCCAGGGCCCAATCAAATCTCGTTAGCCAGTCAAATCGGGTTAGCTCCTCTTTAGCGTCAAGCGCACTTTTAATTCAAGGCGTCACTTTGTCGAAAACTAGATGTGTTGGCATGCGGGAGGCGGAGTTGTCAGTGCCTCTGCACTGATCCACATCCACCGGGGTCAGACGGCTCAGGATACTGAGCCAGTGTAAGTGTGTGTGTGTGAGTGAGTGTGTGTGTGTGTGTGTGTGTGTGTGTGTGTGTGTGTGTGTGTGTGTGTGAGAGAGAGAGAGAGAAAGAGGAGAGGGGGGTTGGACAATGAGATATTTTCAGCTTGGATGAGGAGAGTTACTGACAATCTGTCAGTCCTTCACACTGACATGTGTGTTTGATGGTACACACAGCCCGTCGTCGGCCCCGGTGACCCGGTGCTGTCACCGAGGGTCGGCTGTGTGACAACGTGCTGCTGTTTGTGCTGCAGAGGACCACGGGTTTGTTGAGGGTGGGCTGGCGCGGGGCAAGGACAGGGGTGGGGGTCGGAGCTTATAGGACAGAGGTTGTGTCAAGACTGCCAGTCTCGGCGGTTATTGTAGGGCAAGGAAACCCCCCTCCCCCCCCCCCCCCCCAAGTGTCTGCCCACCGTCATGAACCCAAATAGATTTGCAGATATTTTTAAATAAACATGCGGCAGATTTCGATGGTAAAAATGTAGAAATAGAGTGCCTTTTTTTTTTTTTTTTACAATATAGACAAGGCACAAAATGAACAATTCTTATCCATATGTCGCTCGTCATGTGCATTTTGTGATTCTTGTCGCCAGGCGTAGGCAAAGGGTAACACTGGGCATTACATATTATATGTCAGCAAGATGAATGCAATGAACAGCAGCAGTACTTCACACCCGGGGTTTGGTGACGACGTTGTTCGAGTTAGGCTGGATTTATCAGCAGACCCCTGCGCTCATCCCACTCGCTGCCCGTCCACCTCTATAAGCAACGAGCTTCCAAAGGGCAAAGAGATGTGCAAGGTGCAAACGAAAGCGAGATAGACGCCGCTGTTAGAAGTTCAATTTTCTCCTTTCGCGTGCCTGAGGCCACGCTTGCCTCGTGTAAGACCAAATAAAGCCTCTTTTAAACACAGATCCTGCTTTTTTTGCCGTTAAGAATACCCACAAGGAAATATATATATCGTACTGTTTGCTTTTTTTTTTACCATACTGATATTTGTTATCACGATTCATGAGGAATCTGTAATGACTTGACTGGCATTTTGCCGATACCATTGGTATATACCTTACCAATGTGATTGTCCTGCACGATTGCTCTGATTCTGCAAGTGGCAATTTGTTGCACGCCACACACAAATGGAACAATTACACTCTCGAAAATAACCGGGGCTCGCAGGTTGCGTCTGACTCATATACATGCCAGGGGGTGGAGTCAGCCAGTCTGATTGTCTGAGGCTAATAACAGTAGGAGTGGGAGGAAGCTGGTGCACAGAGGAGATGTTTAAAAAGACTATAAGGCTTACAGACGGTGTGTAGGCGGACGTCTGGGTCTAAACTTGTGCGTGTGACTTTGTGTCTGTGCGTTCGCATTGAGGGCACGGTGTAAGTGTAGGTACAGTGTGCCGCGCTAAACCCATCCCAATAAATGTGTGGGATGCGAGGATAGCTGTGGAGCCCCCGGAGCCAATCTGCCCAGTACCCACACCGTAGCCTGAGGGGCCTCCTCGGTGCCTTCCTCTTCCTGTCTGTCTCTATTTTATTCTCTCTCCCGTTATTCAAACACTGCTGGATTGAATGGTTTGCATTTTGATGATATTGTTTTGTAGGTACTTCCACAGTTTAATTTATGAATTTTTGTTTTTGCCATGACATAAAATCATCATCGTCCAAATCAAAAAGCACTCCCACCCAGCTACTCTTGCAAGGGTGAACCTTGTCTATAATTAGCCAAAATGTATTTTTAATAAGAATTTTCCAAGCCATTATTGCCATTATTTATGCTGACGAGTCCATCATTAAAAGTGGGCAGCATCAAGCCAAGTGCGTAATGCCCTCCTCTGTCGAAACTGTGAATTAGCTGCTTCGTTACAGCGCGGTACAGAGGGAATGCCTCGCGGCAATCACTCTGCGGCATCGCTCGTAATGTGCTGTACATCAACAAATAGATGTTACAAAATGGGCGAAATGCAGATGACATAAACAGTTTGTAAAATGTAATTTTTGCATTTGAACTGATGAGCGGCGTAATACACAGAGATGGAATCAAATGAAGATTGTGTGAAGGGAAGACGAGAGTGATGCGGGATCAGTGTGTGATGGAGCTGAGCGGCAGACTGAATACGGTGGGTTTTGATCAGGAGTTTCTCTGGGATAATTGTCAGGATCTGCTGTTTGGAAGATAACTGACAAAAGGAAAAATATGACAGTGGAATTTGTTGAGGAAACATGAAAATGTGTCAAACATCCGTCAAACAAAGAAATGCAATATTTATGGATTCTTGAAGAACCTCTCTCTCCTTCTCTCTAGATACACACACCCACATACACAGACACACACACACACACACACACACGAGCGCGCACACGCACGCATATTGTTAAATATCTTCTGTGCTTTTCTCACAAATCATTTCCCATGTTGTCATGCATCTCCCCAACGTTCGCTCATAAAAGGATTAACATGCAAAAAAAAGGCTGTTTACATAACAATGAGGAGTGTTTAAAAAAATCCACAAAATCCTTGACGAGCGAAGGTACAGTACAACACACTCACCACTTGGAATTTTAAAAAACTGTGGAAATTAACCAATACACACACATGCATGTGTGTGTATTGATTGAAACTGTTTGGTTCAAATTGTTTGTGTCAGCTCCATCACACACTGTGTGTATATATATATATATATATATATATATATATATATATATGCAGATGTTTTCTTCATTATTATCAGTGCATATAATTATTTTGACACATGATGGTTAAGACAAACCAAAAAAATCAAGGAAAATAGTGATAATTTAACCAATATTTAAATATAACCGATGATTTGATATGTGCTTTGTCTCATGACGCTACAGAATGGCCAAAGTAAAGTTTTATGATGTCAGAATGAGAAGAAAGAAAGAAAGACAGAATCCAATTAATTCTGTATATCAATCAGACCTATCTATCTGATGCCTCTCTCTCTTTCTCGAACACACACACACACACAAAACACACACACACACACACGCACAAAACACACAAACCTACTAAGAAAACAAAACCCAACTAATGATTTGAAGCCTGTGCTTTGTAGGTGGGGCCCAGTCATTATCGGGCCTCAGCAGTGTGGGTTTTTGTTGGTTTTAGCTTTGCATCCTCAATCAATCGCTAACAGGAAGAGCTTTAATCAGGGTTTTAATGCGGCTGTACAAGAGGTGGGCCGGCCCTTTGTCCGGCCCTGAAAGGCCGATCGGAGGGGAGTCCTCTCGCGTTTCTTTACATTCACCTGCTGGGCTCTATTGGGTCTCTTTCTGAAAGAAAGGGACAAGGGGAAATGAATAAAGAACACAGGCGAAGTGTGGGTCCGCTCAACCGGCCTATGGGTTAATCAAGGAGCTACTTGTCGTCTCCACGGAGCCTCACAGTTCTGGTGGTTAAGCTCTACCCTGCTTTTTCCCATGTCAATTCAGACACACCGAGGAGCTGGGCCGCAACACAACCATGAGCTAATGATATGCTACTTTGAAATGAATGTATGAACCGGTCGGTGTGCCGGGGGGGGGGGGGGGTGTGCAGGGAAAAGGGGAAAAGACAGAGAGAGGGGAAACTTTATGAATCATGGAGAAACCCAATTTAGAGAGAATATATGGGAAACTGAATGAAATGAAATCTAAAACAGATGCAAAAAGTATTGCGCTGCAGGAAAACTTATTTAAAACAAAAGGTTATTTTGTCTGATGCAAACACGAGTTACACACAAACACCCACAATAGATCTAAACGAGAAGAGGATCCACATAAGGCATCCTAAAAAACACGGATGCAATCCATCACACACACACACTTTTTTGTTATTTTTGATATTTGATCTTTGTATTTGGGCACTTGAGTTGGTTTTGCCTATATTGTATTGCCTACACCACATAAAGAAATATAAGCGGGAAGGAAAAAACCCTTCTCTCACACATGCACAACTTGCTGAGGTGGTGTAAGTTCAGACCTCCCCCAGCCCCAGAATTCCTAGAAAAACCAAGAGAGAATTAAAGTACAGTTTTATCACCAAATGTTAATTTGCAAAGACGCAGCGAGTTCATACCTGCTCGGTTTCAGAATCTGGTAAATGATGCTCTTACCCCATCTAGTGAAAAGAAAAGGTAATTCACATCATCCACACTAGTGACTGACTGTGTGTGTGTGTGTCTGTGTGTGTGTGTGTGTGTGTGTGTGTGTGTGTGTGTGTGTGTGTGTGTGTGTGTGTGTGTGTGTGTGATTAAAAGTGGAGAGTGTTAATATGAATCCAAATGTGATTCAAATATAGGAATATAGTAAAAGGAGCAAACATGTAAATACATTTTTTTTGCCCTGAAGGTTATATCAACTCTGCTTCCCTTTCATATTCCTCAAACTGACACCACAAGAGGGCATCGTTTAATCTGAACATTGTGGCAAATTGTGTTACAGATTACACTGAAATGTGTATTTATAATAATAATAATAATCTTTAACATGTTAAAAACTAAAAAACATTAAAAACTAAAACCTGACTGAAAAATGATCTGGTCCCTTATTGGTGGTGATGGTGATGTTTCAATCAACATTGACTTATTAATCATATTATTGGATAAACAAAAAAAAGCAATTTTGTGTCACAAAAATTAACGTCAAATTAGAAGTCCAATATCTAATTCAACTTTAGAAAAAAAATTAAATAAATTACAAGGCACCATATGTAATAGCCGTTACCAATTAGATCTTCTCATTTTTCTTTTGCCAATCATTTGCTGAAATCTGATTTAACCGAGCAAAGGTCCAAATCAACATTTTGTATGAACATGTTTTCTGTTAAATAAATAGTAAAATAAAAAAGAAGAAATACAATTAAAAAAAAGAAGCTCAGCCCAACATTGACGACAATTCCAGGATCAAATGTGGGGAATTTGTGAAGCACAGACAGTGCTTTGGAAATTATGCATGTACTTTAAACGTCACAGATTTGTCAGAGACAATGTCGACTGGTGACTAATGGCTGTTCCACCTGACAGGGCTTTTTGTTGAAGTCCACAGGAAGTCCACAGGAAGCCTTCAGTGCTCTCCTGCAGAGATTGATGCACTTAGAAGAATGCTCCCTAACAAAGGGGATGGCGGCAATTAGGAAAACAACGGAGGGGAGGCTGCCAGTGATTATAGCAGGAGCACTTGAACAGCCAACACCCCGCTTTCACACTGTCAATTAGAGACGAGCAGGAGGAGCGTCGGGAAAGATCCCGTCAAGTGGTTCAAATTTGAGAAATATTGTTGCAAGTAGAAGCTCTGTGATTATAGCCGGAGCAAGAATGAATAAAACATTATTCATTTTAAGAGAAAAATATATTTGTGTGTGATTATTGTACTGAGCTGGATGCTATGTTGATATAAAAAACATGGGAGGAGAAAAAACGCATTCTGACATTTTCCTTTTTCCCCTTTGTCTGTCGTTACATCCGTCTGTCATTACGCTTGGTTTTATTTCCTGGAACAAACGAGGCGGGGAAATCCGTGAACCCGCCCTGAGTAGAAAAATTGAAAATGAACAATCGACGTGTTTAATACGTAATGACTGTGTTTTAGCTTCACTTGAGCGTGCTCAATTAACAAAGCCAAAAATTAAGAAAAGATACACGGTAGGCCTATGCACAAGCGGGTCTGATTATGTTCCCTTTACTTTGTTCAAGATGTAGTTTTGCTTGTTTCACTGATTTGCAGCTGTCTGAGTGTTAATTTGAACAAGCGCTCGCTGGAGAAGGTCAGAAAGTCACACGTGAGGTGAGAAATTAGCCTGCTTCATTTTTTTGCTGTCCTTCAGGTGAAGCCTGACGGCTTCTTTTGCATTTTAATGCAGACAGCCGTGATTATTAAATCTTTGAGGGCTCTTTCTTTTTCCTTTTTCTTTTTTAATAAATGATTGTGTTGCCGGGCAACCAGACTTGATCACGCACGGTTCCCCTCCCCCAATTTGAAGCCTCTAATTCTTCGTCTATATTCAGGCATCTAGTTCTTAATTAGATTAAGATGCACAACCCTCCACTGTGAGCAAATTCAGGCTGATGTTAAAATCTCTCACTCACACACACACACACACACACGATACTGTATATAGCATCACTAAATTCTTATTAAAAACAATGCTTCGGGGTAAAAGCGCTGATGTTTTGGGGGAATATAATTTTGAAACAAAATAATCCTTTAATAGAAAATAAGGATCTATTTTTATCGTAACATTTATACCTTAATGTTTTATATACAGTCCATTGTGACTTTAAAAATCACCTGAGCATCAAGACTTCAATTGCAAAAAGAAGTTCATCCTTGCAATTTTTATAGAAATGATTTAAGTGTGACAGAAATAAAATGAACATTTTAAAGGGGGGAAAAACACTGCCATACATTTATATAACAAAAAAAAATAACTAGACACATTGGTGTTCGAATACACGGACATTTCCAGCAATAAAAGCGCACAGTCCCAACAGATGGGCAACACATTACTCACCTGCACATTACGTGCACTCATTTCCCCCAAATGGCCTGGATATTTAGAAAGGTGGGGACACAGCACGTTGACGTGAAGGGTCATTTGGAGGACTTCCTGGAGCTTTGCACTGTGAAGGATGGGGTTTTCACAAGAACGGCTGCACTTAAACACCATTCTATCTTTCCTCCTCTCCATTTCACCCAAAGCCAAGGTGCTCAGAATGACACAGTGCGCACTGTGTGTTTTTCTCCACCCCCCTGTGATTTAAATACTGGCAACAGTTCACAAATGAGCACAAATTGCTTTTGTTTTCTAAATAGAGCACTTCCATTTAAGTGGAATAAAAAAAAATATATATATATATATATATATATATATATATATATATATATATATTTATTTATTTATTTTTTTTGCACTGTTCGTTCGTCTTCAAGGTAAAGTTTTTAAACGGGTCATCAAATTTCATCCACTTCACAGCGAGCCGACTGTGGCGGAAGAGGCTGTATGCATATAGCCAAACCAAGGACAGATGGATTTGCCATAAAGAGCATGCCATTTTCACTCTCCCCAGAGCTATGGCTTTGATTGAATCCTGGAATGAGTTGAAATGTCACAAATCCCTACCAATATGCCAGAAATGAATATTGGCCTTGGGGTTTTAAGGTTCCCATTAAGGGCGTGCTTAACACGTTCTGTTAAGTGTGGTTGGAGTGCATCAAAAATACAACACAGTCACGTGTCTCCACGTGCACTCGAGCAAAACGTCCCTAAAAATTCCTTGACGCTGAGCAGGTCTCACTGCTAGAGTGGCGCGGAGCACCGGATCAGGCCTCGGCAGGACCGGAGCAAGAGCAGCCAAAGGCAGCGGCAGCTGGGTGCAAATTAAACCTGGCAATATTTGAACAGAACAGGGGCAATTATCATGTAAGACTGGCAGCAGAAAAAAAGCTATACTTTCCTGCACAGTGTTTGTGACATGAATTTAAAGCATCATTTTCCCCCCAAAATTGTATTCAAGTTGGAGCGCCGAAGCACGGATGTCTGAATACTGATATGCCCCCTTGCTTTCATCATCAAATGGATTTGTATCACAGTGCATTTGGTTACTTTTATGTCAAATTACAGTATATAATACCTTCCGCCATGTCTTATTTTATTAAAAATAATAAACTCTGCCTCTGCGCCGGCATCCCCTTTCCGACTGGTAATGCCCGCCTCGCTCGGAATTCACTGATTTGATACAGCCGTCCTCCTTCCCCCTCCATCCCTCATCTCTCAGGTAGCTGTATTTTCAGGAAACAGGGAAATGACTCGCCTTTGCTATTCACGTCACGTGAAGTGGGTCTGTGTTCCTCATTTAGTTCTGTACTGTACAGCTGGGGAGCTGTCGGGCGTGCGGCGGCAGTATGCAAATGAGTGCGGATTTGAATGGAGATGGAGGTATAGACACAAAGCTCAATTAGAGACAGGGAGAGAGGGGAGAGACGGTGGGGGAGCGTTGAGTGTCTGGGGGGGAGGGGAACAAAAACCCTGGGCTGCTTAATGCCAACCTGAGGAAACCGATGTATGGACACATTCGAACACACAGGCGCACACACATGTGAATGCACTTAAATAGCCAGACAGCTTTCGAAAAATTCTTCAGACAGAACTCTGAGGGTCTTCGACGGCTCAGCTCTGGGCTGCGTTTTGGTCACAGCGACCACAGGGACAATATCCCACATCACCCATATCACACACATCATCAAAAACAAAAAAGGCAAGCACATATGTGCGACCCCTCTTTTGTTTAGAGCTCAAAGAGCTATCCCATGCAGCAAAACAATTAGAGGGGGGGGGGGGGTGGCAGCCATTTTGTTTTTGAATGCTATAGTCTATGCCCAGCAGCAGTAGGCTACACATCACCTGACCCGGCCCCTGCATCAGTGTCCTTGGAGGAGTCTTTCACATCAGCGCCGCCATCCCCGGTTGCTACAGCAACCGCAGTGCAGCACAAGGTGAAGGGCGGGGTAATTAATACTCACATATCTACGAGGAGTCTGAATGAGGA
>NC_061533.1:14695000-14792500 GCF_022379125.1 Scophthalmus maximus | reverse complement strand
TTCTCGTGTGTTTTCAAATTCCTAGCTACCTGACTGAATGCCTGGGACTGAAGGAGGACAAAGACTCCATCTCAAAGATGTACGACTCGATGAGGCGTGAGTGAACTGCACCTCCAATCTGACCCCACAAGATGGCAATAATGAGCTGTTTTATTTTTTGGTCTGGTATTGTCGCTGCCCTATACAGCACACACACTACAGGTCTAATGTCAGATTTAAATAAATGTTTTCTTTGTCCGTCCAGGGATGAAAACCCTCCTGAAGAAGTATGAACTTCCCAAAGCAGACGAGGTGAACATTTACAAACCGAGGCTGGAGAGGATTCATGCTCAATTTGCCAGTTCAAGCAAGTAAGTGACCTGTTCATGTCTGTTTTACAGGATAACAAAGAGGTTTCTTATCATTATAGCTCATGACAAAATTTTGTCATTTTAAACATATTAAAAGTCAGAATACTCAACTTTATTGTGGAGCTCAGAACTCCTAAGAACACTTAAAACCATAAAAAGATCATCACATAATCTTTGGTCTAGCATATATTAAAGGGATTGTTCAGTGATTTTGAAGGGGGGTTGTATGAGTTACTTATGCATAGTTAATGTTACCTTATGGAGATGGTGATCAGCGATGTCATTTAACGGAGTTTGGAGGAGAAGTGGAAGTAGCAAGAAGTTGTTTATTACTGCGCCAACTTGCGCCGGTGCAGAGAATCAGCATATCACTCCGTAGATCAGCTGTTCCACTCAGAGCTGTTGTACGCGGCGAGTTGGCGCAGTACTACATGGCCGAAATATGCTTGACACTTAAACCGCTGTCTGGCGGCAAATTAAAGCAGTGAAAAAAATACATCCTTCTGCATACAATTGAACGAATATATAGTTTTTTACTCTCTTTAAGATGTAATCAGAGTGGCGTGATTTTGGATACATTTGAAGTGTCGGTGTGATAATACCAGTTTAACCGTGCGGCTCTTTATAGGCTGAATTCCCCCCCCCCAAGTGAATCAACTCCAGGTCACCGCCGTCGTACGTAGCAACAGTTTTTATTTTAGCCAGGTTGTCGTATCTAAGATGCAAAAGGTTCAAGGTTCAGTATCAGGTAGAAAAATAAAAAGGAACACGTCATCATCATCAGCTGTATGAAATACAGAGAGGAAGTACAACAACAGCAACGCCACATTCCTACGTACATCATCCGTACCTCGAAGCACAGCTGATACTGGTATTGCTGATGAGGAGACTCTCTCTTCTTTTTTTAGGCTTGTAGGTCGTCAAGCGTCTGCCGCCAGTCGTCTGGTTTACACTTGGTGAGGTCGGTGAGGTCCGTGGTATCTTTAAGTGCAGCTACAGTAAACAGTCTGGTAAACTCTTGAGCTATGACAGGCACAGATTCAGACTCGGCGGCGGCTGCTTGAATCGTCGAGGAGGCATGTGAGGCCAACCCCTGACGACCTAGAAGTCCATTAATCTGTGTGTGGCAGGACTTCTCGGGGTGAATCTATACGGAGAGAGTCGGTGCTGGGGGTGCACCGAAACGCCACCCGTGATGGCAGGAGAGCAAGAGCGGCTGCAAATGCATGAAAGCTTTTTTTTCTTCTTCTTCGTTTGTTACAGCAGCATATACAGTATGTAGGCCCACACAGTATAGAAGGATCCATCAGAGTTAACACATGCACAGGAAAGGTTACAGATATCTCCTACAAACTCTTAGACTATCTCTCGTTTCTGTTCAGCTATATCATACAAAAACAGGTTTTTTTATTTCTATACAAGCCTAAGTATATAGCAACAAACAAAGCAGTATATATATTAAAAAAAATGCAACAAGTGGTTTGAGTGCTCCGTGGTAGTTCATACACAAAGATGGTTGGAAGGGAAGGAAGGGCTGTATCATAAACTCGGGTGACGTGGGATGGGGCGGTGTGACGAGAGGAAGTTAAGGCTTGTGTCGTCTTGGAGAGAGGTGCTGTGTTTATATTCCCTGATGACGGCAGAAAAAGCTACTTCAATGCTTTGGATCCCCCCCCCCCTTCTCTCTAATGTCTACGCAAGTTTTGTCCGAGGGAAGCGTGTGGCTGACGGGAGCGGGCTCTGTGGACCAGCAGGCCGACCGGGATAAAAGAAGTTCCGACACCCCTACGGTCCGCTGCATCTTAGGTCCATCGTCGTGCTCCTACGCAACAAGGCTCCATGTCAAAGTTGAATCAGTTCGACACACCGTCGGTGTCCGATGCATTCTGGGAAGGGCTTTGGAAGGACAGTTCTCAGATATGCAGCGAGTGGTTTCCCACGGAGAACAGCCGTATATTGCGTTGGGTCTGCCAGGAATTTAGGCCACATGCTTATAAATACAAATAGACGTTAAATCTTCGGCCATGCGCCAAATGGGACGAGGCCTCGCTTTGGCTGGCTGCGTGGTTAGGACTGCCACGATTTGATTCCCAGGTGGAAATCCGTTACAACACTCACATTACCTGTATGGCAGCAGCCAGGGACATGATGGTGCACTCAGTCCTGTAAGATAAAGTGGAGTTGTTTGTAAAAGGCACCAAAGAATCACTGAATATTTGTGTATTTGAGAATAATATTGAATAGCAGAGCTATCGGTCACTATGCAACTAGTCTAAATGAACAAGCAAATACAAATGAAAGGACACGGGGAAACTACGGCAACTACTGGTGATCATGGAGGTGTAGCGGACACTAGATGTCACACTCTTTAACTACAGCTGCTTTCAGACGTGCACTGAAGTCGGGACATTTTCCTGAACCCCCTTGTAAAATTTCCCTGATAATGTCTGAGTGAGCCCACGTGGGAATACAGGAGGAGAATCTATGGAAATAATGTCTGGGCCCGATTTTTCTGACATTTTCCAGAGTTCATGTCTGAAAACTGCTGAAGTGAGTGTTGATGTTGGTTACACAAACACTGCAGATGTAGAACACAGTTCACCAACAATTACGGCTTGCACAGACAACTTGTGATCGCCAGATTTCTTAAGAAAACTTGACCTAACACTCAAATTCTCCATAAATAAAATATATATATATTTGTTTTCCAGCAAACGCAAGAGAGGATATGAGGACGACAGCCATGTTGCAAAAGAACCACGTTTGGTAGAAGAGGTGAGACAGTGGGAGCTACAGGCAGATATTGAGGAAAACTTTGTTCCAGTGTATACAACTTTCTTCTTCTTCTGTAAAGTTTTTCCTAAATCTGCTAAATCTTTGTTTTGTTCCAGGAATGGACGGATGAAGACCTGATGTAAGCTCAATGTGCTGGAAGAATCAAGCAGTCACATGATATTTCTACTTCATTCCGGTATTGTGTCACAGATACTTTCCAAGTGGACATGTCGAAATTCACTTTTCTACATGACATTCCCCTCAGTTTTGCATTTGTTGTGCAGTAAGAATAAAGGTATTTTTTTACAAATGGTTTCCTCCTATTTCTGTGGATTTAAGTCAGAATGTTGAACTATTCCGTAGAAGCAACAAAGCCACACTATACAATGTGACTATATTTCTCCACCTTTGTCAGGCGACAATGAAGGACTCGATAATCTACTTTACAAAAACTGTTTAATAAGTGCATGCATGTCTGATACAGTCTGTACTATTCCAAAAAAAATTACTGCTGTAAACACTTTCATTTTACTTGGTTTCTCTGATTATGTGTCTCGTCTGGCATTCAGAAGTTTCAAAAGAAGACTTAACCAAATAATCAAAACAAAAAAAAAGCTGACACAATCGGAAGGGGAAAAAAAAGAATCTGTTTATCTCTCTTATATACTCATGATTCCAGCAAGAGAATTTATTCTTAATATAAAATAACCATACTTTTCTGAAAGACTTTGTTCCAATCTAGAAACCAAAGAAAGAAAACAAAGAAAAAAACAAAACAGACAGAAATGCTAGTTTCAGCACTTAGCGCATATTGTCACAACCTTAAAATAAATCAGTCACTAATTACAGTATAAAAAGGAGGGTGGGGGCGAAACAACTAGCGAGAGGGGGGTACACTTTGGCAACCTGTGCTATCAAAACATAGAGGGTACGAAGAAACCTCACGAAGGGAATGAAATGTACCCAAGTCAGAATCATGAACAGTTTTAGGAAGGAAATGTATTTTTTTTCTGTGCATATAGCCGTCAGTCACTGGCGCAGGTTTGTTTTTGTTTGTTTGTTTTAACTACTGCATCAGTTGTTGTACTCAGCCGCTGTTGTTGCATAGCTCTCTTGTGGTGAAGGGGACAAGGTGGTGGTGGTGGGGATGGGCGGGACTATCGGAGGAGGACATGATGGAGGGTGGTGGAAGGGTTGCCATGGTGATGAGGGTAGAGCATGCTCGGTCTCCTCTGTGCTGCACTCCGGTGGAGGAGACTTGACGGAAGGATGGGAGGATGAGAGGAGGGGGATCGCAGTACTACCTGTTGCTGTTGGCATACTGAGCCTGCTTCTGCTGGAGGAGCTCGGTGATGGCCAGCAGCTTTTTCAACACGTGCTGCAAAAAAGAAAATAACGAAACAAATTAAGCGTGCGAAACGGGATGGTATGAATTGAACTGTGTGTGTATGTGCTCCAACTGTGATATGGTGGGTCACCGACCTGCTGTGCTCCCCTCTCGTTGCTCAGCGTCCGAAGCTCATCTGAGTGTGTGGCACAGACCTCATGCAGCGCTGCCAGGTCCCGGGACAGGTCTGTCCTAAAGTGCTCTGTGGCTTCAGGGAGGTCAGGGACATTCTAGTAACACAAACAAATCATTTTTATTACTTGTGAAACAGACAGCAGTCAGGGTCTTATTATTACAACAAATTAGTTAACTATATTTCTTGATTAATAATGTTGTCAACAAAATGGAAGGTTATAGTAAAAAAATGTCCACATTTGAGTCCCAGAGGCCAATATAAGATATGAATCACTTGCTTCACCAACAGTCTTAAAACTCACAATATTGAACCTACTCTCTAATGACGTAAGCATAAAATCCCCAAAATTAAATAATGTGTGTTTGGTATTTTTCCTACAAAGTAAATGAAACAGTTTACAAAATGGTTACTTTATTGTTAACACGTTTTCAGCTCCAGAAACAGGGATTAAATCAAAAAGAAAAACTGATGTGACTCACCCCTAACTCATCCAGAAACATTATCATTCTATGTTTGTTGTTTTTGATGAAAGGGTTCACGCCCTCCATGTAGGGTTCCTGTTTGAGAACACAAAGACAAAGCCGTGAAATACCAAAAATGTTACATGTCCACTATAAAAAACAAAACGATCCTACTGAATACTGCAGAGTAATGGAGGCAATTCAAACCTTAGCACCAAATTCAACCAGGTTGGCGAGGTTTTGGACAGACTTGGCCACCAACGTGAGGGTCCTGCCTGCTGTTGAAGATGGAGGGTCTGCAGGAAGAGATCGCAGACACTGTTACACGTTCACATGACAAACGGGAAGATTTTATGTGTGTGTGCTGTTCAAATGGACGCTCACCAGCAATGATGTTGAACATTCTGGGGTTGAGGATGGCCGGACAGATCAGTCTTAGAAAGACAAAGCCACTGGAAAAACAATGGATAAATGAAAGTTAGATGTATCACATGCTGAGGACAAAGACAAACGGACTGCTTTTCAACTCTCAAAAGAAAAGCAAGTGTGTTCCACATTGTCCAAAGGAGTTACTTTACCTTACAACTCTCGTTCGCATCGTGGTGTTGGTCGGCCATTTCTGCTGCACAGACTTCTGCAGACAGCCGTAGATGAACCTCAGTGTCCTGGATGGGTCACGATAGAGAGAAAGAGAAGGGTTGTTTGGGTCTCTTGGACTAAATCAAACGATCACAGGTGTGTGTGTGTGTGTAAATGCTTACGGTGGTAGGATCTCAGCAGCCATGAAGATCTTCTCCACCAGCTCAGACAGGATGTTGAGGAGATGAGCCAGGTTCAGGTTCACGTCCTCATTCTTTTCCAGTTTGGAAGGGTTCAACTTCAAATAACACAAGGACGCATGGAGAGTCAGACAGAGGCAGAGATAAACCGATGAAGACGGATCACTTCAAACTGATTCATTTTTCTACAGTAAAAATAGGGCTGAACGCTCAGTGCACAACAGTGAAAAAAGATCAACCATTGGTAAATCCACAAAGATTAACAAAGATTCGTCCTCTTTAAGTTAAAGTGACAAGTAACGAAAAACAAACAATTAACTGTTAACCACAATAAGTTAGACACTATGAGATATTCAACTCAGTGGGAGTCAAAACGTCATGTTTTGAAGTATTTGTTGTGGCGGGGCTCCACAGCCTTGAGACCTCAGCCATGTCGATTTTTTTTTTGCCTTGCGGAGCTGCTGCAGTGATATTGATTTAAATGCCATGTTTTCACCACAGATAAGAACAGGGTGGTAAACGGACTCATTATACAGCGAGTGGAAGAGAGGGAAAGCCTTTGTGGGTCTTTACCTCACAGGACTGTTTGCTCTCCATGATCTTGAGGATGGTGTCTTTGAGAGCGTGGTGGACGAAGGGTGTGGCTGTGGCCTTCATGTATTGCTCCATCAGAGTGCTGGCCAGTGTGGTCGCTCTGAACAAGGTCGTGGCCTCATCTGGTAACAGGGCACAAGCGGAGGAGATTAAGCAAATATATACGAGCACATGGTTTACATATATCTGAGCTGTGACGACTTAATGAACTAATCAAATTATTAACTGAGCATTTAAAAAACCCTACAGAATGAGGTGATGATATGCAGTAAGAATGGTAGTTATAACACTTGTCCTTTTGTGTGAGTTTTTTTTTTTTTTACCTTCCACATTAATCTCTCTGTCATTGAGTGTCCTGAGTAGGGGGGCTTCAGCCTTCTCATGTCTGAAGATCCGCAGGAGGAGGCTTGCCAGTAAGGTGCGGTCCTGACCACACACATGGGCCAGAGCGTAGATGACATGAAACTCTTTCTGCAAGATCATCTGCAAAGGACACAAAACAATGTCATCATCATCAACAGTCAATGGATATTTTGCGATCTAGAGCACTTTTCGGCGGATCGGACCTCTTTGAATTCGCTGTACTCCTCTTCGGGCATGATCTTCTCCATGGAGTAGCGGGCACGGACGCGCAACGAGCCCGGCTCGATGCCCTTCAGAGGCACATGGGAGCTGAGAGGGAACCACTCGTCAATCATCTGGCCCTTTTGCAGGCGGTTCAACTGGCAACGCATGAACACTGAGAGGGAGAGAGATCGAAGTGTGGAGGAAGACGTAAAGAGAGGGAGCAAGAGATGAAGAGATTTCAAATGAAACCAAAAAAGAATGCAGAGACTTAAAGATATTATAATTGCTTTAAATTGTACGATTTGTAACTTTCAAGCCATCGTTGCATTTACAAGACACAGGCTCATAACTACGCAACACTAACACTACTGCTTCAGACTGTCCGCTACAAAGACAAGACGGTCCAGGCGCACAAGGGTCAGCTTGTTAGCATGCTAACTTCAGTAGAGGAAAACAGGAGATAGAAATGGAAGAAAAACTAGAGTTAACATTGCTATTACTATTACCCCTTTAAAATGAGTAGAAGTACTTACAGATGTCACTTTCTTTGCTTTTTTTTGTTTTGTTGCTCAGGCTGATTTCAAATCTGTTGATTTCACTCGATAGGTCACTGAAACAACAAATGGATATACTTTGAACCTCTGTAAACAAGCACAAACAAATATTGATAATTCTAAGGAGGAACATGTAGCCGGGAATGTGAAGACGAGAAAATCCTCAGGGACGAACAGTGGGAGAATCCATGAAAGGGAAATATGCGAGCGTGTATGTGAGAGACTCACTCGAAGATGAACTCCTCCGTGAAGACGGGGTTCTGCCCCTCCCTGGGATGCGTCTTGGCCACCTGGACGCTGTTCAGGTAGATGTTACAGTAAGGGTTGGTGAAATACTTCACCGGCAGCTTGTGGGCCTCCTCCACGTACAGCACTAGGCTGCTCACCTGGCAGAAAATGTAAGAATTAGCGCTCAAAATATGCAATAATAACCTTAATTTGTATAGCACTTTTAAGTCTAAGTGCCTTACAGAGAAGAAATTAGCAGACAGGGCTGAAAATGCCATTTCAACAATGTTTCTAACTTAATAGTTAATTCTCTGTGTGTCTGAAGATGCTCAAACCTCATCTAATACCTTCAAAATAAGATGAATATTAAGGCCTTACAGACTTAGGGCTGTTTTTACCTGACAAGCTAATTGTGAATAATTAATCTAATAATCAACATATGGACACTGCGGAGTAAAAATAGCCTTAAAAAGTCAAACAAAAACTATGTAACTACCTGCAAGACGTGGGATGGTCAGGTAAGAAGGCTTCTAAACATACATTTAAGTGTGGGAACTATGTAATTATACTGTAACAAGATTGACATGCGTGGCTCATGGGCACCTCGAACGACAGGCACATAGAGGCGTGCATGCTGAGTTCGGCCTGTTGAGGACTGCATGCCCATCGTCGGAAGCCGCACAGCTACAGCAAGAGCTACCTGTGTCATGCTGAGGACAGTAAAAACTTAATGGATTTTTTTTTTTCAATGGTCCTTCGGCCCACTGATGCGGAGATTGAGACTGAGTCTCTATTATGACAGACTGGTCCATTGTAAGAGATATCGCTCTCTCCCTCTCTCCAATGAAGCAATTGCACCGGAGATCGTTTGTTATTGTGTGATGAGTAATATTGTTTCAGTTCATCATGAAAGTGTGGCAGAGCAAATTCGACTTTGGCCGTGATGCCACATTACTTCATCGACATTAACACACACTGACTGCTGGTTTATTTACCTGTCGGAGCCTCTTGTTGGAGGTGGGCTGAGTGGTTTTCCTTAGGTTACTGCAGAAAGTTTGAAGGCATTTCATCCAATCCTGTTGGAGAAAATTGTCCAAGCATTTGTAAGACATGGGCTCTATCTCTGTACGAACGCGCAACACTGTAAACTGTTCACTGTTTGTTGCCTACTTATTTCTTTAAGAAGAATAAAATGAAGAAGGAAATAAAACACATAGGTACTAAAACCCTCTGTACCCAACTATCCAGATCCTCTTTATCTGACCAAGAACCAGTTACAGCAAGAAATATATCTTCTTTCTATCAGAGGAGTAGTTCACAGCTTTGGGACTCATTTCGGAGACAGAATATTCACTTGTACTTTTTTTGTGTTGACTCTGCGATTACCTGTGCCTGCTCTGGAACCTCTCCAGCAAAGTAGAATATGTACTGTTCCTCACTGAAATGCTGGACGACAATCTGGAAACAGTTTGGCCTGAAAAAGTGAAACAGAAGAGGATATTTTAAATTCCTTTGTACCGTATGATACCTCATTATTTTCTTCCATGTGGTGTCTGAGCAGTCAGAGCTGAGTGACAGCTCTTTCTGACGACTTTCTTAAATGAGACCAAGAAAATATATTTTGACATCTCACCTGCCAAACAGACTGTCATGCACACCATATACTGAGCACACACTTAGGTCGATCAGTCCTTTTGGTTTGGTGGCTCTCTTCTCGCTCTCAAAGTAGATGAGCTGGGCGTCGTTACCTTCCAGGATGAAGTAAAGATTCTTCCACCGTTTACCTTTACCTGAAGGCGAGATGGACCAAAGTTTAATGTGATGGTAGACTGACCTGACCATGAGTCAAGACTGAGATAATGTTATTCATCATGTAACAGGGGGCTGCTGAAAGTTTACATGAAAATTGTCTTTCGAGGCAGATGTTGCACGTACCTTTGTTGAACAGGAGGTAGCCTTTCTTGACAATGTTTTTGTAGAAAGCGTCTTTTGTTTTCCGTCTGATAGTGTTATAAATTTCTCTCCCGTCCACAGTGTCAGTAAGAACTTGTTCCTGGTGCTACAGTTAAAAAAAAGAAATAAGCCATCATATACCTAGAATCGCTAAATCAATTACATTCAAACTGGCTAACTAACTTCATTTTGAAGAAAACACAGGAAAATGTCTGATGCTATATATATGGTCTTTAAAATATACATTTACAGTTCAGAATAATTTGCTACAGCATTTCTTCTTTGTCCAAACTGTAAAGTGCTGACAACAATATCTGAATACATGCAAGTTAGGGTATGTGCCACGTGAGCAAGCCCGTCTCATCAAAACCCTTAAATTGTCAAATGTCCCGTTTAGCCAAAGATAAAGAATTACATGGGCTCATTAATGCCACTATACAACTGTACTCACCTGCACTGAAACGGGTTCTTTCAAGTTGTAGCCCTCAACAATCTGTTCCTTCTTGTAATGCTCGATGATGTCATCAACACTGCCACATGAGAGAGAGAGAGCAAACGAGATGCAGCACGTCAGTAACTGCGAGTCAAAAAACAGAAGACATGCTGCCTACAACTTCTACAATTAAGCATGTCAATTTTCCCTATACATTTTTCTGTTCTATGAAAAGCTGAAGGCAGACACATGGGCACGTACCTGTTGTAGTACCTCCCCCCCATCATGTACTGATTGTTGGGCGTGGGGGAGATCTTAAACCTTTGGATGTTTTCATTGGTGCGAAAAAAGAGAGAGTAGTCCCCGGGTGTGTTGTCCGACGGCCGCACAAGAAAACTGCACACCTGGCCGACTATGACACAAGAGGGGAGCAAAGAGAAATGTTTTAACGCACGCTTAGCAGAATGTGATGATGAATGGACATTGATGTTAGAATGATAATGCCGCAAGTGATTAATAACTTCGCCCTGAAGAAAGGCAAAGAGGGATGGTACCTGTCATGAGCAGGTTGTAGGCCTCTTGTTTGGTGATCTTTCCGTGATACCAGCTGTAGAAGATCCAACAAGAGCAACAGAGGAAGAGCGTCAGACAACAGAATTAGCTCGATCCGACAAAATGCAGATGTTCAGCTGTGCCTGCGACAACAACAGCATCTGTCACCACTGACAACTTTGATAAATTGCATCTCTGTTGTGGACATTCAAGAAAAATCTCTATCCGGGGTATCCAGCAAAATTAAGGCACCAATTTTTTTGAATTGGACACCAAAAAAAATGAGTTTGATGTCTGTAGAACTTACACTTTTCCCTCGTGTGGATCCTCCTCCCGCCCCTGTACCAGAAACAGAAATCTGTCAGGACGAAAACACTAATGGACCAGTGACTGACGTTTTTCTGTCATCTACAGACTGTTATACTGTAAATTCATGCATTGTATCACAACACTTATTGATTCCACTTTTAGTTTGATATATTGCTGTCAGCTCATATTGGGTTATTTTTATCCACACTGCAGTTTGCAGATGCTACATCAATGTCATTTATCCAGTAAAGTTTTTCTTTTCCTCTTAATCGGTTTGGTACACATCTTCCCACCCAGTGCTCTACTCACCACCTCTTCCACCAGATCCTCCACAATGAGGCCCTGCTCCTCTGTGCGAACGTTGGTCACCCACATCCAGCCGTCGTCCAGTTCATTGTGAACGATGAACATGTCCCCTTTTAAGAAGCTGAAGATACATCGAGTCAAAGTGGACATTAGAAGAAAAAACACAGTGACGTCGTACACATTGTCCAAAAAGGTTGATAACGAAAACATTTGCAAAGCAGTGTAAACCTATGATACAGTGGTTGTTATAAGCTGTTGCTCAATCAAGGCATTGTAATCTTTATGCTGTGAAGGATATCTGGTGATCAGCAGACCTATAACTACATCAACACATTTTCCAGCTTAAGAAATTGTCGTGTCTCTTTTATTTTGTAGCGATTGTAATAGCAACGCTCTGCCAGCAGGTGTCCTCATTGAATCATTACGTTTGAGGTAAATATTGCATGTCTATCTACTCAGTTAAGCCTGTGGCCCCGCTGGCCAACTTTGGACCTGAGGTTGACTTCAGACAGATGTTTATCAGATTCAGGAAATCAGGGATAGCTGGGATCATCAGTAAAGTGTGCCCACTGCCGCTTAATAACAGGGACAAGACTGTTTTTCATTAGCAAGTCAGATGATGTACTTTCCAGGCTGCTGTGAAGGGAAGAACAGGCCTGTGACATGCTAAAAAAAGAAATCAAAGGGAAACTAGAGCTAGTGCTTTCAGAGCAATACTACATATACTACATTTTTAAGGCAATGACATCATAAGTGCTCATCTCTGTATTAAAGATTATGGATCATGTTTACGTGAAGACTTTTTGAAAACGACTGGTTACATATAAAAAGGTCATGCTTCCTGTATCAGAAAAGAAAAGTCTCTCTTCACACAGATACTCACCTGATCTCATCAGTATCTGGCACTTTGGTGTATGGAAGTATGGCCCTGACTCTCCTCCTGTCCTCTACAGGCTGTGGAAACATGCGAGCAAGGAATTAAAATCTCTTTCTTAGCCTTGACCTTTCAAGATCCAACTCAAAAACTGAAAAAGATATATTTTCCAACCCATCTTTCAACCCCCACACATTTTATCTAAAAAAACTTTTATTGGGCGATATATTAGTTTTAATTTTGCACACGTACAGTTTTGATTGTCACACTTTTTGCCTGCTTTGGGCATATTCAATTTTTCTTGAATTCAGTTGCGCAAGATATCTGGTTCTTTGCAATCATATTTTTTATGAATTTTTTAATTTATACAAAGAAAAAACATTGACATCAACAGAAAAAAACTAAACTAAAAGGTTCTTAGACGATATAAAGTCTGAATACTGAAAGAGAATATTTAATTTCACACAATTTCAGATAAAATCTAATACCCTAAAGCTACAGGGAAAGCCTCATAATTTAATTTATATTTAGTTTCATATTCATTTTGTATGTCACAATATTTAATTTGAGAAACAACTAAGAGGAGGGGGGGAAAGTACATTTTAAGTAAAGACATTTCACTAAAGTACTGGACAGAGTTGAGAATAATGTAAAATTGAAGGAGTTTAGTGCAGAATTTGAAATATGCTGGAATTGATCCAAAAAATGTAGTATAACAAATCTACGGTTTGCTCCCAGCCATGGAGTCAGTCTCACCTCTGGGGGCGCCACTGGAGAAAGCAATTTCTCTCCTTTTAGAAGGCAAGACACGTAGCTGTAGTAACCAATCAGGTCTGATAGAGAAGAGAACCGCCGCCCACCAATGTAATAGTCCCCACACATGGCGATTATCCTGTTGAGAGAAAACACAGCAATGATTAAAGAGAGCACAGTTATTTTTAATATATTGGTTAACCACTGCGCACTGAAGGCCACAATTGGCAATTGGGCGGCTGGGCCTCAGGAGGTAGAGTCGTTCGGCCAGTCCACATGCCGATGTGTCCTTGGGCAATACACTTGACCCTAAATTGCCTCTGGCAGCTCTTCAGGCAGTGTATGAATGTGATAGAAAAAAGCGAGGTGAATTTCAAAATCTGTACCGCAATCTTTGAGAAAATAGTCAAAATTTCTCTAAAAGAGGACGCTGCCCTGTTGAATCACACCATCATCAACATGATGTTTGCAATTTGGACTTGGATAGAAGATAAAAAATTATTACACCGAATAATTACATGGGTTTATAACAAAACACACAATACTATTACTTCCTTGCTGCAAGCACAATCTAAGGACATAGGCCTTTAGAAGTGTAGGTGTCATGCGATTGACTTAATGTTCATAATTCACTTACAACCCCCACCCCCCTCTCAGCATCAATGTCATCACAGGCACACACTAAACCAATGAGACTGAAGGAGATGATGTCATTGTTATTAAATTAGAAAAAAGCGCTCCTGGAAAAAACGCCTGTGTTTACCCTGTGCACAAACCTTTTGCTTTCTACGGAGTAAAATTAGGACTAACGGGTCAAACATGAGCAGTAGGTTAGTAGAAGGACATACAATAAAACGCATGGACTCCAGTTTACTTAAAGGTTATAATATACAGTGTGCATTGCTACTGGATGTCGCACTAGCACCAGCATCTTGTGCCAAAACAAATGCTTTGTGGGCCACAACTCTCTCCTCCCTTTGTTTGCAGCAAGGTGTTCCCTATAGAGTCTGTGGATGCTGCGAAACCCAGTGGCTCCTAAACACACACAGAAGCACAGCTGAATAAATTTACCATGTGTACAGGAGAGCCAACAAAACAATACAGCTCGATGATGCTGTGCATTCTACTAAATTTAAACTGTTGCGTTTTTATTCACAGATTGGTGCCCCTGTCTTGCAACGCTTCAGTCTGGCGGCTAGCTACTTAGCATGGCTAACATTGTAAGCATTGCCGTGCCATCCAGTTTGTAGCCCTGTTTGTAGTGCGTGTCCACACCATGGTTCACTCTGCCGATCGGAGCTGGCTGTTAGCTGCTATATTTCAAATGTCACATGAATGACATTTAAAGGTGCATCAAAAATTGCTGAAACTAAGGTGAAACCTATAAATGCAAAATACTAGTTAGTCTCAAAAATGTTTTCACTTTCTTGAAGTACAAAATGCCACATTGTTTTATTTTGTTATGAAAGAGCATATCTTCACCTTGTGTGTGTGTGTGTGTGTGTGTGTGTGTGTGTGTGTGTGTGTGTGTGTGTGTGTGTTTGAGCTGCAGGGTTAGCGTACTGAGTATAATGGATCCATTGAGGGGGAGGACAGATTGTAATGCCTAATCTTTCTTGTTTATTGAAAGTAATGTTACAAATTACCCTATGGTTTTGCTGCGAGACAAGTGCACTGCCCTCTTTCTTTTACCTCAGGTCCGGTTACGCACATTGCATGAAAACGAAAGACGGCAGTCGTGGGTTTCAGAAAACAAGCGTGTCAGTTAATATGCATTATAAAAAAACACTGTTCACAAATGTATGATCCGTTAGAATTACTGTGACATGCAAAGGTTGAAGTATTTTGCAATGGCACGGCAGGCCACAGGAGAACCAGGTTTCAGACTTGAAAACATTCTTCAATATTAGTCCGTGTCATGTTTGTGACTTCCTTTCCTTTTGGTTAACAGGTAATGAATAACCACTGTAGCTCCCCCATCTTTATGGTGTAATTGAGCGTGACATTCTGCCTGCTGATTGTGAGATGACTTGATATGTTCTTTTTCACCTACTATCAAGACTCGACAGAGAACGGCCATTAAACAGATCATGTCACATCAAACTATTCTGACTCTATCTCATATGTAGGCTGTTACTAATACTGTGCTAAACAGGTTAGCCAAGTCTATGTAGCTTCTATAATTTATACGGTGGACATAAATGTGTCCTTAAGGACCATTCTATTTTGGCTTCCAAGTAAATCACGACATCAGTGGACAAAACTAAAACAATTCACAACAAATTTGTCAGCAGTGTGAAGGCCAAGTCAGGATCGAGTGGCAGCCCACTGTGACGTCACCCACTGGTTTGTGAGCTGGTGGTTTGAAACATTGAGTTTGGCAAGTTGGCCGGCGCCATCTTGGTTTTTGACACCACAAGTAACCATATTTGGAGGAGCAGGGGTTGGGCCTGACTGAGCACTCAAGGACACGGCACCGATTGGACAGTAGTAGCTGTCGCCCAGAATCCAAGCCCCAATGTAAACTGAGGCTTTATTGTCCATTTTACTCAAAATAGGACCATAATTCACAAAATGAACACCATGCTGTATCGGAGTAATCTTGAAACTTGAGATTGAGATCAGAAACTCCTCAGGAAAATGTTTACTTACGTTATGAATCAAATGAGAAGTGGTGAGAAGTCCTTTTCTCATAGACTTCTATAAAAAACTACTACTTTTGGCAACCAGTGGAGTCGACCAATGCTTTTCATCTGAGAAAATACAGTTTTCAGTGCACTGCATTGGCTTCACTTTCCGGACCCGAAGTCTACGTCCATATCTATATACAGTCTATGGTCAGGCTGCACCTCTGAGAATGTAACATGTAACTTTTTTTGATGGGACCACCTGATTAAAAACATTCTTCAATCAAACAAATGTAACCAGGCTCTTGATGCAGCTTCAAAATGGGCCTATCAATTAGATTAACTTATTTCAGCTCGTTGCATGTACAGTATTCTTGTCATACCTGAAGTGGTTGACCACATTGGTCATGCTGAGGAAAGACAGGACAAAGGAACCGGGCCGGCGGTCACTCTCCCTGATGAGGTAGCTGCCGGGGTTCCGGGCCTGGCGCAGCCGCTCCTCAGCAATGGTTCGGTCTAGCTTGCCATGGTACCACCTGGGACAGACAGACAAAGACGAAAAACAATTAGGAGGAGGGGAAAAGGTGATTGGTGCCTTGAGCCACAGAATATGTATAGCCATGGTATGATTGTTTGATGACAAGTGCATTCATATTAAGATAAAATAGAAAGCAACTGTTTTAGTACAGTTATAAGCCTATTAAAAAGGGAAGTAAAGAATTTTGTTGAGAAATAAATGAACCATAACGTCAACTGCTTGACTGATTGATTGAATTAATCTAGTGCTTGAATTAACACTATTTATTGAAATATATGTACATATACAACTAGCAACCTCCTGAGTTAAACCTAATGTGATTTATTGTAATGACAGACTTACAGATACTGGAAACATAAAATATATGCTAATGACTCCAAAATTGAGATTACACATAATACTTTGAAAATGACGTAACACTTTTAATATCTCTCTTATCAAACATCTCTGTAATGATACAGAGCATTGACTTCTCTTGAGTTTTAAAAAAGGAGACTGCAATCCCAAATGATAATGTTTCAGAACTGCAAATCTTGAATCAAAACAGAGACTCAATATACTTCAAACAAGCTCCTTCATTAGTGTACAGGATGTCATGGGTTGGACCTTCAAACTTTTCAAGCAAACTTCAACTTTGACGTTGAGTATGTAATGCTTTTTTTTTCATTTTCAGATCAGTTCTGGAGTTAAGTGTAGTGTATGTTAATCATTGATAGACTGATACAGCATTAATATTAGACATGAAGCTTTATAAAACTTTACTACCTACTTTAATGGGAGTACATTCTAGACAGACTGAGTAGGTCATGGCTTCTAAAACAAATGGATAGAGGAAAGTGAGTAAAAGCTTTAATTCGGAAGCTTTTATTTTTGAGTTTCCTGTACACCATTAAAGTCTTGCTTCGTCCTGAATTAAACAGAAGCCTGAGGACCAACACTGGTTAAAATTTCAGCAGGTGAGGCTGAACAGGGCCTTGCCAGCTGGGGTAAAAAAAAAAATGAACTTGTTTTTCCCCCAAATTTAGGCCGACGGTGCTTCTCAGAATGGAGCGCAGTGGCTGGAAAAACATCCAGCAGTGAAAAGATGAATTAGGTCCTGCTGTAGCTCTTTTCACTAAAAGGGCTCCCATCTGGTTTAGTCTTCATATTTGTAAAGAAAACATGATCAAGTCCGTTATCACAGAGAAAGCTGGAGAGGGCTTGCTGAAGCAGAGAGGGGGAGTTAAGTGTCTGCGAGGGGGCCTTTGGGAGGATTTGGGTGATAAGAGAACTGAAAAGGGGGATTGATGGAGAGCAGTTGGAGAGCGGGCTGAGGAAGCTGGGGGAAGGCATACTAGAGGACAGTCATCGAAACATGAGGAATGATAGATGACAGCCTAGATGGGCACACCATCCTACCTCATCTCAAATTCATTTGACATTTCAAATTAGTTTGAACTTGATTTGTGGAAAGACTGACGGCCCTAATTACACTCTGCAAATAATGACATTAAAGAGACGTTCGGGATACGAACGCTTCTCTGCAACTAATCCTGAACCAGGTCAAACAGGTCTTAGAACCAAATCACCCAAACCACAACATCAACGAAAACTAAATTTGGTCAAACAAACCACAATACAACATGAAAAACACCTCGGGCTGGTTACTGTTTCCATGGCTCTAAGCTATTCGAAACAACCAAACAGACTGAGCAGTCGATGCCGGGCCTGCAAGTGGAAAACAGGCAAGGCCCAACACAGCATGGGTCATGATTGACAGGGACATGTTTTTCGTGACAACTGCCTCTGCTCTCTGTCCACTCTCTTTATTATCTCCAAAACTCACGTCAGAATTACCGTCACCAATTTATAGAGGGATGTGTTCTATATTTGGCTGACACACCCAAGTCCTTAGATCACTATCAAATATGCAAAGGTTCACTCAGTAATTTAAAAAAATGTGAATTCATGAGTTTTTGATTACATCCAGTATGTGTTAATTTGGGCCAACAGTATCACATAGCAGTTAAACTACAAGATGATGATGTTACGGTTGTGTGTAAAAGAACGACCAAGGCTGAAAATTTTAATTGTTAGTCATTAGATCCATGGATCACAACCAAACAATTATTGTGTGTGTGTGCGAAAAAAGGGAGAGAGGGAGAGAGAAAGGGAGATATATATATATATATATATTTTTTTTTTAATATACAGTTTATGGATGTGGTATTTGAATTACTTCACAGCCGTACAGTATGATTTTGCTTTACCATTGCAACCTTGCTGATTTGATTTAAACCTAAACTTTCTATAGATTTGAGGTTGGAAGCAATTTCGATTGAGGTTTCCTGTGACTTTGAAACCAGCCTTGAAACCAGAAAAGGGCTATAATAAACAGACTGTGAGCGTAAACCATGACAGCGGTGACAGGATTCAGTTCTACTATCAGCTTGAGGAATGTCCCATCATGTCCGTACATGAACAGCGAGCAGCACAGTGACGTCTTGGTTCTCTCCTCTACCGACACTCAACTCACTCAGGATAAGGCATTTCTCTGTCTGCCTACAGTTCCCTCGCAATCAACTACACCAGGCAAACTTATACACAAACCGTAAATGAACAATCCGTGATCACAGTGTAGGGTGGAAGCAAATTACTATTCTTACTGCACTGACCGTGTCACAACTACCTGTTAGTGTCACTACAGTTAAAGCAAAAGAGGTGCAAGAGCAGGAGGAGTCACCCAAAGTGTCATCCTGCACCATTTCCAATGTCCACATCCTGAACCACACTTTCACACTGGTCCCTCATTTAGTCACGTCATCTTGAGACAGAAGGAAAATACAATCTGTCCTGCTCTCCCCGTGAGCGAACAAGCTAGCACACGATGAGAAAGACAGTGGTACCCTTCCAACAAGTTATCAAGTAAAATACTTAACAATTAAAATACGATTATGTACAATATATATCCATAATTCATGTTTTATCTGCATGTATTCTTTTTTTTAAATCAATTGGAACACAACTAGGCTAAAATATATAGCACAGCAGTTCTAAACGGACATACTTTTTTAACCCCCAAGGCTAAAAAAACACGACGTTCTTGCAACACTTGAGTCATTAATGTGCACTCAATTCATGATGAGGGCATTTTAGACAGCACACGAAGACGGTCACACCCGCACAAGTATGTTGAACACTTCTGACAGGAGGAATTAGGCAATTTCTGTATCTTGTAGGGAAAATAAAAGATATTAAAAATGATATTAATCATCCCAAAGTGGCTAAGACAGCTCTTACATTACAGCTGTGGCAAGAAAATAACTGTGCTGACGAGTGAATTATTTAAGAATAGCCGCTTTGTAAAAGGTAATGAATCCCAGACTGTGTTGGGCTGCACTTTTAAAACATTTACATTTACCTGTACGCTTGCTGAAACAGTTGCACATCATCCATACAGCAAAACACTGTAATGTGCTGAGACTACTATGACTTTTTATAGACGATTTCGGGAGAGTAAAGATTCTACTGTTTTGTACTTTGTGCTTTAATGTTACCACATCCTAGAAAAATCTGACAAACAGCTTGCAGTGACTTGAGTTTGAGCGAGTTGGACCTCGTCTCTCAGTAGGTCTGTCTTTCTCTCATTAAGCTCCTTTGTGAGCTCGCTCGCTCGCTCTCTCTATCCCGCTCTCTAGCTCACGTCTCTCTTCTTCATCTTCCTCCGTCTTGACGGATGATGCTGTACTCGTACATCTCCACAGATGTACCGTCAGCCCGCATCAGTATCAAAAAGTAATGAAATATTGCATTTCCATAGACAAGCATTGCGTCAAAGTCTAGTTGCCAACATTCTATAACGGATTATCGAGTACATGTTTTGACAACACTAGCTGACATTCTTAAATAAAGCCATTAGGTGTCTTGACATCTCATGTGCCATGAAGTTTACACGTGTAACATGACCTTCCCTGATTCTACTGTCAAATCAGTGAAGTATGTGGTCAGACAATATATCCATCTATCAACAATATATTAATCTATATAACAACAATAATAGCATCAGAACAACATTTTTACACTAAAATTGGACTCCTAAAACAGTTGATAAGCTGGAATTGTAAGTAGTTACTGCTGGCCCATTATAAGAGAGCGGTGTACAAGTTGCAGGGGGATTTGATGCCCCACTTACGCCGAGTTCGCCCTCTGCTGCATCTCCCTCTGCTGTGTCCCGTGGTCTCACAAGGAGCACCCACTCCACTGACACAGCTGCTGGCCAAACAAAAACCGTGAGCTCCAACGTGGAAAGTAGAGCAAAGTCGGCTCTAAATCCAAGAAAGGCATGATGATGTGACCCTGCTGCCACCCTGGTACAGTCATCTCCCGTCACTAGGATCAACAAGCGATATCCATTGAAGCGAGATGAACGGGAGGACGCGGAGATGCAGACTTTTACGCCACATGCATCAAGTTGTGCTCACTAATTTTGAGGAAAACTGAATGACCAAGTCTGGTTCTGTTATCCTCTCCTAAAGCAAAACACAAGTTGATCTTTCAGACTGTAGTCTCTGCTCCCACATCCTCCTCCTCTGACTTTCTTCTTTTCTTACTCTGTGTGCTGTCTCTCTCTCTCGCTCTCTCTCTCTCTCTCTCTCTCTCTCTCTCTCATAAAGCTACTCATCATGAGTATGCTGCCTATTGGTTTTTGAAGCAGTGGGACAGCGAGGGTAGGGAGGGGAGTGGCATCTCTGCGCACACAGCGACATCCGTGTGCTACCCATGAACACTTAGAAACACAGACGTGCATTAGTGAGGAAAAAAAAGCCACAGAACCACGTGACCTTAGAGAGTTTTTATTAAAAAATCAAAATGCAGTGACGTAAAGATTGTTCGCCCTGATTTTTTGTCTAAGTGAATGTGGAGTAACAGATACATATATCAACAGTGTGCCTCAATAAATGGAATTCAAAACTAGTTCTTTTGTATAAGTGACAATGCAGTAACATCCCTGTTAAAAGAAACACCTTTATTACACTCAGCATGTAGGTGGTTCTGTCTGTGGTGCTACAATACTTTCAGCCTAAGCTGGCACTGTAACACTTCCTGTGCAAAGTCAAATCATTCAGCACACCTAACTAATGTGAAAAGTCATTCAAGTCATTTGTCAAACACAACAGAAATGCTTCTGAGGATTCTGTTAATGCCAAAGTGAGTGGCTCAGAAGTCTGGAAAACAGGATGTAGGAGAGAAAAGGGCAGTGTGGGTATTGGAAGGGCATGACAGGACGTTGCGTAACACACTGAAAATGCATGGAAACCATAGGCTTTCCCTTATCAATGGACAACACAGAACTTGCACTAATAAAAGTGGGATTCGTATTTCATTCTATGGGTCTAGTAAACGAACATTAGAAGGGTATTTGAAAATTGGCAAAAGGTGTATGTTTCATTACCATCATTTAAAAATTCTGCTACATAATGTGCATATCTATAAAGTAAACACTTACAGAGTGTTTGTCCAGGACCTTGTGTCTGTGTGGTTGAAGATGCTATGAAATTAAACAAATTTGTCCCTCTCATAATAACATAAAAGATCTCCAATTTGGTGTCTTGTACAGTTGCGTCATTGGGGAACTGTGTACAGCACTCTTTGTCCCACTGTTGCTCCCTCTCTCTCTCTCTCCTTAACTGCGTCAGTGGGCCAACAAAATCATCCATTGAGATTTACCATCCTCTGCAGGCAGGCAGAATTTGGCATGACATCGGTAGATGAAGCATACAGATCCCAGCACGCAGCAGACCTGCCTCGCTGTGCATTGGGTGCACATGATAGCGCATGATTGCTCAAAGAGCAAATCACCCCCCACCCCCTTCCCAAAGTGCAAACACAGTTTATTATGAGATAAAAGTGTATATAACTTTTCAGCAACGAATATTCATTATTTTAAAATGATAACAAGAAATTATAGGCTTAACACTAATTGCTGGGCTCACCAGTCCTTAAACTGTGTAATGACTAATCCAATCCAACTAATCAAAACCCTGCTTTGTTATGAAAGAGCTGTAACATTTTGGCAAGATGGAACGTCCTTCATGGTAATTAACTTATGTGACACCATCTTCGCGATGTTTTTAGAAATCCATTGTCTCTGCCACCCAACACAAAGGGCAATTAGGTAGTGTGGGCCCTCAGTTGACACTGCAGCTACAGCGATGTTTCCAAAGCCAACTGCTAAATCAGCCACTGATCTTCAAATCCAAGCTTTCCTTCCCCCTTTTTTTCTCTTTCCCCCTACGACCACCTCCTCAGGGAAACTCTTTATGACTTGAAATCCTCACTAATCTTTGTGGAAACCCAAAATCAACGACTCATTTCCCAACGAGCTGTTTGGTTAAGCTTGGGCACTGGGACCGGAGGCTTCTAAAGACAGCCATAATGCACACTGTGGGGGCCAGCTGATATCTTTGCCCTTGCCTCTTCATTAAGCTATCATCAGTGCGAAATTCTTATCGCATCTCAGCATTGTGTATGAAAGGCACCAGGGTGTACAGAGGCGTGAATTAATGCGACTGCTGTTTGTGTCTCTCACACTCTCGAAGACAGTTTTCACACTACTGCGCTCTGCTGCAAATTTGCCATGTTTAGCGTTCACAATTATTGTGCAATCCACAATGTGACTGCTCTCAATAGTGTTTTCCACCATCACTCTTCCAATATGCACTTTACAGGCTACTAACATAACTCAAAGGAATACAAGATCAGTCTTGGGGCCCAATTACAGAAGACATACACAGCTAGTTACACAGCTGAGGGGGCGGGGTGATATGCAGAATCACTCAAGACGAGTGTGGTTAAGTCAGCTGTGAAGGTTACAACCAATGCTGCAAATAGTAGATTTGCCAATGGCAAATGCTATTAAAAGGCATCGGGGAAAAAAGGTCAAAGAACAAACATATACATGTCTTGTATTACTCATACTGTAAACTGGTGTTCACATAAGTGCCACATAGCGTGACACGGGAGGAGTCGATTTTATGCCATAGCATTTGGTCATTAGGTTCACAATATCACCTGCAGGCCAAAACTTCGGCTACGTCCATGACTGTGATTCATTTTGCCTCAATCCTTGTATATTAGATTAGGCACCTTCTATTGGGGAGCACCACTGGTGTAGGAGGAGCACACACATATACATGTAGCATTTGACCTCAATAGTGTCTTTATTTCTATGATAATAGTAAAATAATATTTCATTATGCATATTTAGTATACAATAAAAAAGTGACAGTATCCTTTAACACACTTAAATTTGCTCTGTCAGGATACGGGCTGGATACTCTCCTTTGAGAAGTGGTCCCCCTGCAAAAAACTTGCTGATAATCTTATCTGACAATGGGGGGGACGGGAAGACGGGAACGAGCATTTGACTAAAAGTACCCGATATTTTCATATTTCTCGCACAAAAACGGCAACACTAGTTCACAGACATTTTGGAACCATCATCACAGACATCTCCTCGCTGTTGACATTTTCACAACGCTCAATTGCGTCCAGAGGCCCTTTGCTCTGCATCTGTTGGTAAAGCCTCTTGGAAAATGAAAATGAACAGAGAGGTTGAAGACTAATACTCAAATGCGTTTAGTCTGGCAACGCCAGGCTAACCGGTACGGACAAGACTGGAGAAAAGCCGGCGTTCCACTTCCCATGTAATCTGACAGAGAGATAAAGGGTGGTTCCTAAAATAAGAGCTGAATCTACACTCCAGGCATAGTCACTTCCATATTTCACAGTATGAGGGCCAGAAATGACAAAGCTCAGCAGTTCTCTAATGAGACTGTAACAAATGGGAGGGCTGTATTTGGGTTATTACAACACCAGCACTCACTCACTCTCTCTCACACACACACACACGCGCACGCACGCACACAGGTTTGGTGTGCTTGTGTACATACCTGATAAATTCATATAAACACCTACAATTAGAGATACAATTAGAGAATACAATGGGTAGGATGCATTTGCCCTGCATCAATCAAAAATGGTTTATTAAAAAGGGTAAATATGCTCATTTGGGCTTGTTTAACCATGATCCCAAACAAAACAGATTTCTAACACATCATGCCCCATTAAGTCAGAGGACTGTAAATTGGCTGTAAGTATAAAAAATGTGCATGAAAGCAGATTTATTTTCTTCAATTTGCCTGATGTGGCACAATCCTTGACTGAAAATAGTAACAGTACTATTGCAGTGACAAAGGAACAGGTGTTGTATGGGGCTGCAGAGTGACACTGTACCAGTCAGTCAGCTATGGAAGAAAAACTGATAAACCTTAATCTAGATTACAAATGTAAAGTGGTGATTGCTGATCAATTAACTTAAAACTAAATAAACAAAAAAATTATTTATTAATTATTAATTAAGAATATACAGTATTAACAAATGGCAGTTATTATACATCTTCTAAATATCAGGCATATTCACAGTGATTTCCCAGCACCTTCACTCAAGATGTAATCCACACAATCATGAGCAACTATGATTCAAGCCCATGATACAGGCTTGACAAAGACAGTTTAACCAAACAGGATAGACGTGGTAAAGATGTTGTGACCTCAGTAAGCATTTGTCAACAACTGCAATGCTTGATCAAACCATATCGACTGTTGAGCTGCGACAGTTAATCGCCAACTATTTTGATAATCGATTAATCGATTTCAGTAAAAATTCTCTGATTTCAGCTTCTTAAATGTGAATATTTTGTGGTTTCTCTCCTCCTCTACGACAGTAAACTAAATATCTTTGGTATGTGGAGAAAACAAGGATCATGCTAGGGTTTAGGAAACAAGATCGTCATTTTTCACAATTTAACCAAACAACTAATCGATTAATCGAGAAAATAATCGATAGATTAATCGATTAGTTGCAGCGCTAATCGACTGACCCGGTTCCTTTCACCATTTCTGACCTGCTGAATGGTTCACTAATGAAAAGAATCAGTCGATTTGTCTAAATTGGAAAGACGGCTTAGTTCTCTCCCTATCCAGATGGATATGCTCATATTCTTGTAGGAAACCAGAAATACTTCCATTTCAGCCCATTCAATATTCCTACATGATATAGGTATTTGTATGTATGTTCCAGTTTTTTGGTGGAGCAAGACTGGGTTAGGCCATGTCCACAAAAAAAAAATCTCCATCCAAACAACCATGCCTGAAAAGGCCTATCACGTGACCATTCCCAAACACTGGTCGTGAGCATGCCTGTGTAAACAGGAAGTACATGGTCTACTCTGCAGTTGTTGTTTTTTCAGTAGAAGAAAATGATACAAACGGAAAACGGCAATAGTGAAAAGTTCTTTGCTTGGAGCGAGAAATGGTGGAACTGTTACAGAAATTAAGGGTTGACGGCGCTTTCCAAAAGTCTCAGTTTCTGCCCCTCCAGATTATAATTTAACCCTGGAGTTTTCAAACTGAAGCTACATCGAAACGACTACATTTTAGTTTAAAAACGCATCGCTGGTGCAACGTTTGCGCCTGCCACCCAAACTAACACGTTTGGAAATGTTGCTGACCCTCTATTAGTTTGAGAACTCCAGAGGGCATTGCAGTATGGACGGGGAAAAAACAGAAACGTTTGGAAACGATGGCGCATATCCGTTTCCTCCTATCGGTCAAGACTCAACTACCAGCGGTGAAGGCAAAACATTGTAAACATTTTCTGTGTTACAAGAAAAGAACTCCCTGCTCTTACTTTTCACCATTGCCGTTTTTTTTCGACATTAGTGTTTTCTGTAACCGCGCTACCAACTGCGGAGTAGATAATCTGCTTTACTGTTAACACCAGCACGCAGATGCCCAGTGTACGGAAATGGTCACGTGACATGCATTGAAAACGTGGAAATATGGATGTTGCCTAAAACTGGGCCAAGAAGCAATTTCAAAAGTCTTATTTTTAAGGGCACGAAAACTCCAGAGTGGTGTGGATGCCAAGCACAAATGGAGCAAAAATTACAAGTAGTAAAACTATAATGTATTAGTGTCGACGCAGCCTTAAGCTATGTTTTGAGTGTCCTATGTCTCAGGCCTTCTCTAATTGATGTAATCCAAATTCAAGCAAAATTACAATTCAGTCTTTAGTTTAATTGTGACAACGGAATCAGTGGGCAGGAGAGGCAATGCTGTTGGAAGGTGTTATTATTATCTTATTGATGGTTGATTCCAATAAGGTGAATTGATGATTTTTTTTTTTCTATAATGTGTCACAGCCAATGAAGAAAAAGGGGCTTTAATCAGCATCATTTTTTCTTTTGGCATCACTTCTCATGTTTACGTACTCTATGCTCTGGCGGATAACCGGACGCAATTGTGGTTCTTGCAGGAAGTATACCTTTACAAATGTCGACAAGGTATACATACTTATTGTTAAACGAGGATTATTTGGTTGATTCACCAATAAGGTTTTTGTGTTTATTTTTTCACATAGCGTTCCTTGATGGTTAAGATGCACTACAGTTCATTCAGTACACTTGTTGATTGTATTTTTGTGAGACAGCCAATGAAGAACAGGGGCTTTAATCAGCATCACTTCTTATAGCATCACTTCTCTTCTCTCTTTTTACCTACTCTTTACTCAATTGTGGTTCTCGCAGGAAGTATACCTTTACACATGTGGACAAGATGCATATAGTATTGTTAAACGGGGGATTATTTCACAGCAAACCGTGAAGTCGTTAGGTTATACAAGTTCACAGCATGTGAAGCAATGATTGTGGGCTGTAAACTGAGATCGGTACTCCTGACATCTGAGTAGCACAAGTTACTGTTACACTTCAAATGTGTGACTGCAGGAAGGAAGGGAGCCCATGAGAAAGTAGGGGATGCTTGAACCCGGGGAATTCTAGGTGTCATGTGCACAAGACGCGTTTCATTGGCAGTGCACTTACTGGTTCGTGGGAGGTGCAGAGAGGGGGAACACCACCTCCTCCTCCTCGTACTCCGGTCCATCCTGCATGTCGCTCTCATCCAGGGTGCCGCCGAGCCCCCCGCAGCCCGGAGGCGGGGGAGGAGGCGGTGGCAGCGGGGGGAAACCAGTGGGCCCCTCCGGACCAGTCGACGTGGGTGAGATCCGACTGGCCGGACCCTCCGAGGTGGGGGAGCAGCACACGCCGCCCCCGGTCCCCGAGCTCGCCCCCTGGAACACCGGCTGTCCGCCCCCTGCCCCGCCACTCCCTGCTGCGGCCGGCGCCGGTCCGATCAGGTCCCCGCTGGGCAGCGGGTAGATAACGCTCATGTCCGGAAGTGAGTCCGGCGACGCGTTTGAATGTTGGCGGAGCGCTGGCGCGGGTCCCGCTCCCAGGTCGGCGACTCGCACTCGACTGCTCGACTTGGGGTAGAAGGGGAAAGGGGCCGTCTCCGGGCCTCCTCCTCCTCCTCCGACCGCCACCCCTGTCCCCGTCGTGACCGAGCCCGCATCCTCGCTGCTGACCTCCGCAGCCATCATGTTGGGACAATGCGTAGAGGGGGGAAAACAGTCCAGGAGGGAACCTGCCCCTTCCCCTCTGCTCTCGCAGTAGTCCGTCAGTGTTTTGGGCTCCGGGGGAAACGGCAACAAAAAGTTTCTCCCCCCCCCCAAAAAAACAAAAAAAAACGCGTTTCGCTAGTCGGCTAACGTTAGCCGACTGAGCTAGCTTAGCTCACTTAGCTGCGCTAGCGGCCGTTAGCTTCGCCTCGCATTCGCTCTCGCTGCGACTAGATAGCCGACGCGCTAACGACGCTAGCGGGACGGCTAGCAGCGTCGAGACACTTGATGACTTCTCGCTCGCTACGTCTTCATTGTTTCTCCCTGAGTTTTAAAGTTCCCACCGGGAAAAAAACGCGATCTGCAAAACTTGACATTCAAACTGTTTTTGGTTTTGTTTTGTTTTTTTCAAATAAAAATATGAATTCACCAGCAGTTCCCTGTTTTCCCTGTCCGGACGTCACCCCTCCGCACCAGACACACCACTTGTCGGGGAGTGTTGTTTTATTGTCACTGTTGTGTGTAATCGCCGTCTCCTTTTCTCTCTCTCCCCCAGTGTTGTTGTTGTTGTTGTTGTTGTTGTTCCCAGTCCTCCGCAGCGGAGTCCGCAGACGACCCGGCCTACCGCCTAGATCCCCGCAGCGGCATATTCCTCTGTGCGAACCACCATGTCTTCAACTAAAGTAAGATTTTCAAGCGAAGTTCGCCTCTTTTTTTTTCTGGGCTACCGGGCTGCTGGCTCGCCCGCTGCTGCGCTGCTCTGTCTCCCCTCCCTCTCCCTCTCCCGTCTCCAGTCGCCGAGCAGACATGGCCAAGTGAACACAGAGCGCCGGTTCGATCCATGACATCTTCAATCCATTACTCTGAGAAACCGGGACTTTTATTTATTTATTTATTTATTTTATTTTTCATTGAACAAAGATCATATACAGAATATTTGGCATTAAGATCTTAGTATTAACCCCTACAAAGCAAAATAAATAATGACGTGAAATAAATAATATGCTTAATAAATAAGGATAAAATAATATAATAATAATAACATAAATAATAATGAAGAGGTAAATTCCCTGAGCGGCATTGGAGGTCAGTCTTCAAATATTTTTCAAAGAATCATAAGCTCCTTTTCCTTTTCATGAGCTTTAAGGAACTCAGGTCATTTTCAACAAGGTCCCTTTTGAAAAGAGAGAAAAGTGGTTTCATTTTTCGTCCATTTGGATTTGTGGCTAAAGAATGTTTTGCTTGTAGAATCAGATTGTTCAATATCGAGTCAGTCCCAATGTCCGTTATGTTGACTCCACAGACAATGTTCTCTCTTGTGAGAGGAGTGGACAGAAGAATCTTGGTCGACAACCAGTCCTGCAAATCCTCCCAAAATGTTGATGAGTACAGGCATTGGAAAAACAGATGATCAGTGGTTTCTATTTCATTATCACAGAAGGTGCAGTTATTATGGTCAACATTAAATCTCCTTGTTAGCAGTTCATTGGATGGGTAGATTATTTAGGATTTTAAAATGCACTTCTTTTGTCTTGTAACATATAGCATTTACAGAGGTTCAGAGAGTATGAACAAGTGCAACAAAAAAAATGCAACAGAAATGTACGGAAGAATATTAGGGCCAGGCGGGCATGACCAAAAAAATGAGAGGAATATTGTGTTTTGTTTTCCTTCTGCATTTCCAGAATAACATGGAAATGTTGAGGATAAGGCAAATTTTTATTAGACTTTTTTTTTTTCATTTCGAGAATTAAGTTGAAACATCAAGAATAAAGTCAACTCCTCTGGTCCATCAAATTGTATGTAAACTGCTAATGTTCCATATCTTCCCAAATTTGTTTCTCACTCTGAACAGACACAATCTCTTTGAAGACCCAACACAGATTACTGCTATGTGCTTAAAGAGAATATCCTTGTCACTAAAACTGATTATGTAGAACAATTTTTTCACCAATTCATCTACAAGTCATTTTTACGGAGGCAGTCATATGCATTAAAACATAAATAGTTTGATATATTCTTTGACTTCAATTTAGAAAATGTCATGTTTATTCTTGACATTTCAACTCCATTCACGATATGCAATATGACAAAAATAAATTCTTGGATTTAGTTTGACTTTATTCCCGTCATTTCTCTTTACACTTCAAATGCAAAATGGGGAAAAAAATCTTCCTCTTCTAATTTTTTTCCCTTATGCCTGGCCCCTAATACTTTCGGCCACGTAGCACAGATCTTAGTCCAAACCAGAATTCGAGACAGCCTGGAACACTTGCTTGTTCTCCACCCTAGTCCAATTATAAAGGCACTAATATTTATCGTCTGTATACAATGAAAAGAAAACAGGAGCTGTAAAAATGATTAGGCTGCAGGATTCATTTCCCTTCCTTTTTTTTAATCCACAAGTGCCGTAAAACATAGCTTTCTTTCTGTTGCTCTTTATCCTGCTACAATCCAAGGATTCCCTTCTGGTCGGTGTGCATAAAATATGTCAGTCTCCCGGATTGACACCATTCATTCTTTCCAGACTGGCAGTTTATGTCATATTCATACTTTGTTTTAGACTGCTTGTGACTGAATGAAATATGCACATGCTCTAGTGTGATTTTCTAATTACCACTTTGACACACTGCTGAAGACAGTGTGAATATACAGTAGCTTGCGCTTTGTGACAGAATGTCTGTCTGTTGATTTGAGCTATGCTGAGTATTTCATTTTAATTTATCTCATGTGGCCGTGACATCCTGTTGCACAGACTGGCACAGATACTGAGTGGGTACATACTTGCAGTCAGAAAATATAAGGACAGTCATTTGTTTTCAATTCTTTAGGGTGTTTTGAATTTTTATCTTCATTATGGGAGAACATTGTGGAACTAAATTTATTTGCAAACACAGTGGCCTAAATTTAGGACACGTTAGCCGGACAATGATTCAAAAGATTCAGAGAAGGCAATCGACCTCAACAGTCGAATGCTCGACTCGCCAAGTTATACAAATGGCCAGGCCATGTAACAACTAACGACCACACTGTGGACAAAAATTCGCCATATAACACGCAAGACACAAAGAAGGCCGCAGGGCAGGCTTGGCATAGCATCACCAGGCAGGACGACAAATGTCTGCTCTCGTTTGTTGTCTTCAGACTTGGTTTTAGGGGCCGCAGCATATGTGCAGCTCCATTTTTCAGCTAATATCCCAATATAAAGATGAACATGATCACGTGTGATACATTTTCTTTTTTATTTACCGGACCAGCATGAGCTGGTTCCTACAAACACACAATTAGGGGGCAACCGGAAGCAATATTCACCACAAGATTTTAGTAGCTGGGCAAGTGGTAACTCTTTAACTTCTACACATTTGATTTTACATACCTCTTTTGCTCATATTAGCACAATTTACACTTGAACACCTTTTAAAAGATAATGGAAGGGATACCAAAGTGACAAGTGAAAGGGCATCTTGAACACGGGGAACATCAGCAAACTAGACTCACATAAATCCAACCCGTGGCATCAAGTGTAGTTGCCTTTTGTAAATTCTGATGTGTCAGCTTTAAAGATCCCTTTTAAACATCCATCTCCTGTTTGCAGGCTGGGCAGTTGATTTGTAACCTTGACCTGGTAGAGCTTACATGGTATTGAGGAGCTCCTAAGGTGGCGGGCCACTGTTTGTTCTCTGCCTATACCATTTCCAGTCATGCCCTCGGGGCAGCTGCCACCTCCATTGCACCTCCACACAGATCCTTCTCAGAGCAACTGGCACTGTTAAAAAAAAAAAAAAAAAGGATGTCTGATGTCCCTTCCACTTTGGCGTTGCTCACTGGGGTTTTACTTTCTATCTTATGTAAAGTAAATATGAACCTTGATCTCTCTGTTCTATTTTGTATATTTTTATAGATGGATAGATGAGATTTTAAAGATTCAATGAACAACTGTTTGACATCTGTTGTCAGTCCCCCTCTGGTTATCCAAACCCTTCCTGGTTTGCAGCGTCCTCTGATGTAATTCGAGTGACAACCCATCAGTGCCGTCTCCTCCACTCCTCTCCTCTCCTGACGAATGGCTCCTGACACACGCTCCGACAGAGGCGGGCTGGCCCCGGTGTGAAAATGCTATTCCGTCACTCAGGCGGAGGCCCACCTTGCATTCCCGTGGGTCACTCGGGGAGCTGATGCCTACGTTCCCCACCGAAGCACGGGTTTCCCCTAAAAAAGTCCTGTGACACAGAAGATCAATGAAGTGTGAAATCTCAGTGTTGACCCTGACTTGACATACAGCCATAAGAACCACTCCACATGAAACACACATCTAGTCAGCTATAAACACGCAAAACAAACGTGATAGCGTGTTTAGTCATATTCCTTAAGCATGCCCATGAAGCACGTACGTCACGCCAGTGAATGTGGGCTCTTGAAGCGGCACAACAGCCTGGCCTTTTCCCCATCAAGACATCATTGGCCATGCATTTATTGTATGGCCATGCTGTAGGCTTTGTTGCTGCTAGGTCCAGTAGTCTAAAGTCTTCATTTGACCTTATATGGCGGTGTAATCTAGAGGACCGGGGTCACCCTCTGAGTCAGTGCAGCAGCGTGACTGTGTCCCGCGGATCCTCTTTGGCTGAGTTTAATGAGATTGCGGACAGGATGTGGCTTATTGTTTTTCCCGGGAAGACAGCAACTATGAGATGGCCATTTTCCTAATACCTGCTGAGAGGCTGAGTAACCATTCCCATGCCACTTTTGATGTCCAACAATGACTGTGTGCATTTTGAGTGACGAACCCCAAGATTTCAATCCACGTGTGAATTCGATGAATTTGTTTGCGCAGCTCCAAGTCTTTGTCTCCATCTCGGTATCCCATGCATGTGCGTCACAGGAGGTGTGTGTGTGTGGGGGCGCTGACAGGCTGCGGAGTGGAGGAAGAGTTTGTGAAGGAGAATGGCAGGGCAGCCTGGCTGTTCTGCTCTGTTTCCCAATAACTGCGTTGTCAGATAAGAGGATGGACACTGATTTGAGTATACCAGCGGAGCCTGACTGGGTCTCGACTGAGGGCTCTCATCCATATTCATTGTCATATTATCGTAATACTTCAAAGATAGCACATGGGAAGATCTTCACCCTCCTATGCAGACAATTGTAAGGTTCTTTTTGCACTTGCTGACATGTTTTTTTGTGCGAGACAGTCGCACAGTTTCTTAAATGTAATTTGTAAACTAAGCTCCCTTACTGTTAGAAATGGGATGGTCACAAAAAACCCTCATCACAAAATGTTCATTTGCTCTTATCTGTTTTAGTATGAGCAAAAATATATAGCCAGTGATACCGCTTCACCAACCATGGCTTGACGTCTTTCACTCTGTGTGGTTACTCGGAGGGTAAAAGTCATACATTAGATATAAACCGTAGCATGTCAAGTGAGTGTGACAGGCTATGAATGCACACGGACTTCCTCCGTTTGCACGCTTCATCAAAAATCTTTGTGTGTTTAAACCTACAAATCCCTTGGTGTCTTATTTAAGATCTAAAGTGGTGAGCGCCTAAGGTGAAGTTCACATATTAACACATACAGCGGCTATTCGAAGGCACAGCAGGACCTGTGTGAATAATTCAACGGATTACCATGAAAGTTTCAAAAAGGGAGTGAGTGACACGTGGATGGATAGCGTGAGCGGAGGTCCTCAAGAGAAGGGGCCTGGTCTTGCAACACTGCTTTCATGGGATTCGTGAAAAGTCCCCATGCCATGTCCGGTGTTAACCAGATGCTCAAAGTTTAATGTCGCATGTGAATTACCGAGGTGGATTTCAAGATGTGACATGAAACTTTCATCTGAAAAGATAACTCCATTGAGCGTATCGTTCCTGAGCATATGTCTCAGATCGTGCCGGGATTTGCTGTGGCGCTTTGCTGTTCATGCACATACATTAGCTCAAATCATTTTTTTCTCCATTAAATCTGCATGGAATGATTCAAGCCCCCACGCACACAAGACACTAAGCTGATTATAGGTAATGTTTGGGAACATGTTTTGTATAATGCATCCATACCATTTAAAGAAAAAAATTGGTTTTTAATTTGGCTTAAACTTGACATTATGATGTTAAAACTGATTGTTTAGGGATAAAAAAAAATGACACCATCCGCACTTATGTTGATCCCCCATAAGCCTCCCTCTCACCATGTTCTTCTCTTGGCGACCAAGACGAGGTTTTAAAAGAAAAACGACGACTTGATTCACGGCACAAACGAACTGCGACATCCATTGCGTAACCAAAAACAAGGAAGAGAATAGCGCTCTCCATGCATCTATCCTCAGCGACAGAAATGGCAGACGGTGGAACAGCCAAACTGACAAAAACAACTCGAACTCGCGTGAGAAAAAACATCCTATTGACGCAAGAACATTAGCAGGTGAAGAAGGAGATCTATAGAAAAAGAGATGAAGCAAGAGTGAACCTCGGTCCATCATTCACCTTGTGGAGAGAGCTACGGGATTTGAGAGGCGCAAGTAACACAACCAGGCTGCTTATTATTACCACCAGACGTTTAACTTGAGGTTATTTGTTCAAATTGGGGTTTTGTACAGTTGTTTTCTTCTTTGGACAATAGCCAGCCTGCTGGCTGTGAGATAGCCATGATTCTAAAGCTGCCGCTACTTAATTCTAGGAACCAGAAAACAGTAGGAGTAGGAGCTTCAGTAAACATATTTCTTCCTTCCCCTTCGTTATCTCCAAAGTGATTTCAACAAGGTTTTACTTCCTTGGGCTCTGAAGTATATTACCTGCATCCTTACTGGTGACGTTTCCTCTTTACCGATATTGGCGCACCTTGACATTTTTGGCTTTAATCTGACTTTAACTCTCTAGATGGGCCTTCAGTTTTCAAAAGAAGACAACAACAAAAAATTCGGTTACATTCCATCCAGTCCAGTCTGTAGTGTACTCATAATCCACATGACTTCAGTTTCTCTTTCACGATGGGTATAATGCTGCTGGAGGCAGCCGGCCCTTCTGTCGCTGGACAGATTTGGTGTGTGTTTGTGTGTGGTGTGTGTGTGTGTGTGTGTGTGTGTGAGAGAGGTGACATTTCCTTGAGTTTTGTAGTGTATGTAAAACCGAGGGAGTAAAAGAAAGAGATGTATGAGGCCTGCTGCACATTTGTGCCTCTGTGCAGCACACTCCTGGGTTTGTCTCCCCTGCCCGCCAACTTGTCTTGTAAATATTCTTATTGGTGCTGTATGACACTTCCGCTGGCAATGCCTCAGAGTGTGTGCCAGGCCAGGATCTCTGTGTCAGTGAGTTACTAATGTGTTGTGCAGGCTATGGCGCAGTCTGCTGCTCCACACCTCCTGCAGTTCCCGGGGGGAGTTGCAGAAAGGCAGATGGGAAGGCCACTGTGGTGCTTTATTTGTGGATAATTGCAGATTGTGCGTGTGGCAGTGTGTGCACACATGCATGCCACTAATGCATTGACTTAATTACAAAGCAATGTGAATTTACACAAAAAAGACACTATCTGACAAGCGTCTTAAAAAAAATTTACCGGTTTACTTAGCCTCTAAAAGCATTGTCTCTTTCCTTTTCTTTTCATTTGCTTTTTGTTTCTGCATTCTCATTGTCGGTGGCAGCCGGACACGGTTTGACCAGAAAAAAGCTGTCCTACTTTTGCTGTGGTGTAGAGGGCTGTTTTTCCCCTTTTTTTTTTTTTTTTTTTGTAGAGTGCAAGCGGGGGAGTTTGCAGCTGCCACTCGAATGCACATATGGGCAGAGTGGTGGTGAGATGGGGATGGGGTGGGGGTGGGTTGACAGAGAGCACATGGTCCCTTCAGTCACACTTTTGGAGAGGAGAAGCTCTGTGCACCGCTTTTTGATTCATTTGAGAACAACTTTTGTCTTAGTCTTAGTGAGAGTGGAATGATCATTTTCTGGAAAATCAACATTGGTGCCCTCATTTTGAATTTCAACTGGAGCAGCACCAGCAGCGAATCATATTTATCTGTAATTCTTATGGTTCCTGAACCTTCCACAACATAACGTGGCCCTGGAGAGCTGTGCTGCACCAGGGTTTTGGGTTGGATATTAACTAATATAACCCGCTGGCATATATAAAGAACAAACATCAATAAAGAGTTTCAGACATGTATAATCCATTGTGTCCCGCTGCGACCTCAAGCACATACTTCACCTAAATTGCTAATGATTGCATGTTGGAGGAGAAAAAAAGGTTTAAGTGGTACACTTACTGTATTGGCAAAGGTCAGAAACCCTCTGCTATTAGCTTATGGTTTTAGTCTTGATTCTTGAATTGTTCAACATGATCTATGTCATTGGAGGTCGTCAAACAAATGCTCTATTGTGTTTGATTCACTAGTACTAAACATGCTGCAAACACATTTGGGACTTAGGGTGTTGATTCAGGAGGAAATGAAACAAATTTGCATGAACATCCAACTCCTGTGATGCCCGCCTCTAAATTTTGAATGGTGGTGCCTTGTCATTTGTTTGAGAAGATGCTTGTCCAGATGGGCTCTGGAGGGAATCAAGAGCCCTCGAGCACAAGTAGAATGACAACTGATACTCCACAGACAGACTACTATTACCACTAATGGACTGCATCAATAAGAGTAGATACGTTCAGCGCAAAGTAAAAAATAAATAAATAAAAAAGATTTTACTGATACTGTTAATATGCTTGAATTACTTGGCTCCCACTCAGCTATATAACGCCCACAACTTCCCATTTTATATGACAAGCTAATTTCACTTGTTCTCCAGGATCAATATTTGCAGGGGGGGGCGGGAAATTGCCCTGTGTATTAAAAGAAGAGAGTGAAGGATGAAGACCTTCCACTATATGAAAATGCACTGTGTGGCGCAGCGCCCATGTTCGAGGTTGATGATCAGATGATATCACCCTGGCACCTACACGCTGGGCGGTGCCTTTTCCCGTCTGGGGTTGCCATGAGAGATGGACAGCAGCTCCTTGGGGGCCAATGAAGGGGCTTGTCGTTTAGAGGCACTTCCTGTAAAAAGTTACTTACAAATATCAGACTCATAAAACACACAAGTGTGCGCATGTGTGTGTGTGTGTGTGTGTGAGCCATTGTATTTGAGAAAATATAAACACACAATTCGTAGTAATTCAGATCCCGGGTTGATCCTGGCTGCTAGCATTTAGTATGGACATAAACAGGCAACACGCATACGGTGTAATAACCTACAGTGCATTGATTTAAATATGTGCAGGAAATTAATCATCTATCAAAGTTCAACATTCATGTCTTTGACCTCAATAACCATTCGTCAAATGTTATCACTTAACTAACACAAGAAGGGGTATCGCCTGAGTCTTTTAGTGCCCACATGCTCCCTTGTATCGGTTTGCCGCATCAGGTGATGAGTCAGAGCACTAAATGAGGTTATCCCATCCGTCTGGACATGCAGACGTGCTGACACCAGGAGCTGTTCACTGCCGGGGCCGTTTGAGCAACAGCTGAGACATCACACACCCCACTAACTGTCCACCGAATGCATGACATCATCTTCATTCCGGTTGTTTTATATGCATCAGCGTGGGATTAATGTCTCTCTGGCTAATTTAAGACTGCACTTTCTCTTTTAGCTATTTACCCACTCTTGAGCCTACGGCCTTGAGAGACATATCTTTCAATCCTGTTCTCTGTCGCGCCTTTGTTCTTCTTCTACAAAGTTTTTTTTTTCCCTCCACACTTTCCCATCTCCATCTTTCCCCGCGTGTCCCTTTTTCCTGCCTCACCTCTCTCAGGCCCCTCAGGCCGCTGCATCATGTGCGCTGCAAACTGCAGCGCCGGTGCTCTGCTGTCTCCTCAGGCCTCCCCGTCACCCCGTACCCTCCCCTGTGCTTTTAGGCTCCTCTGATTAATTCATGAGCTTCCTGTGGCTCCTGTCATGTCTCATCGGGGCCACATGAAGGCACAGTGTAAATAATGGAGCATCCCCAAAGACATGTTCAGTGCTGTCACAGCAGCGCACTACGTTCTCCCATGCAGAGGAGGGGACAACAGTCTGTGTTCCGGCGCCCCTCCAACACATATGTCATGCTCATAACATTATTCTTACACATATGGTGAACAGAAAGTGTACTGCTACTGGCATTTGATCATGCTGTGTTCATGCGGCACATTTAACATATCAGACAATTTGTACTTTGCTCAAAATTTTAACAAATAAATATGTAAAGTAGTGTGTAATTCAATTTGTACACGTATTACATCCAGGTCATTTTAAATAAATAGCATTAACTTTTTTGTATTCACACTGCACTATTTCACTTGGCTATAGTCCATATTTCTCATGAAAAAAACAGCGAGCCAATGTTGATTCATCAAACAAGCATAACACTCTCCCACTGCTAGAATCTTTACCATTGATCACCTCAAAGGCCTATTATTGACATTGTTTACAGCAGAGGTGGTCGAAGCAGCGTCCCATCAGCGAGCTTCATAGGAATCCTTCCTCAAAACCTGTAACTGGATGCACAGATCAATATTGCTGTGAGGCAAAGTAAGAAATCAGGGCAGCGGTAAGCCGGCAAGGGCCTCTCACACGGTTGTCTTCAGAGGCAGGACTTAAAGATCATCTGCTTGTTAAAGGCAACGGAGCAATTCCTCAAACACAAGAAAGATCCCTTTGCTCTATGCTCAGATATCTACCGTCAAGATATTTGTTCTGTGTTACTGTAATCATTCAATAAAGAATGGATCAGCGCTGGGGACTGAGCCTAGATGGGATAGTAAAGCTCCATGAGCCGGTGCCTTTGAAATTTGACTTTTGTTCTTTGCAATATCATCACTCACCCTGCATGATTTCTTCATTATCGATTTTCTGGACATCGGACCTGTTTATGACTCAGAAAAAAAGAGACGTGTGTGTGTGTGTGTGTGTGTGTGTGTGTGTTTGTGTGTGTGTATGTATTTATCACTCAGAGCTGGAATGAGTACATATCAGAACTCAGGTGTTATATTTGTATGCACACAGGCCCATGTGTCTCCATATGTATCCAGCGGAGAGTGAGGCGGTGTGACAGATGTAAATGTCATGGCAGTTTGACCCGATCAGCACAGGAAATCTCTTGTGGGCACCTAATTGACTGCACACCATGTCCTTCTTGATCTGCGCTATGTTCAGCAAATCCGTCACTTAGGCTGACTATACGCTATACTACACTCACCTGCGTACAATGTGTGTGTGTTTGTGTCTTTACTGAAAGAAGAGCTAGTAAACAAATTTTGTACCTCAGGAAAGCATGATATGGGCTATTTTAATTATATCATCTCATGATGACATGGAGTCTACTGCATTTTATTTTGAGACAAATTTGTAACTTTACTGATAACATTGAATAGGTGATTTTGAAAGAAAAGAAAAGAAGAAAAAAACAAGGCAGCGACAGTAACTTTTTAAAGATGAACCCTGCCCCACAAGTGTGTGTGCGTAAGCAACTGACAGACATATGGGTGATACAGGGACACAGACAAAATCAAAATCATGTTATTTTTGAGGGTCCTTCTCCAAATGCTATTATGCTATTAGTTTTAAACTTGATTTTAAACTGATGACAACTTTCAGAGATCTCTTAAGGGCACATATTTGAGGTCTCAGAGACCCCCCAGCTGAAAAATATGGTTAAATACAAAGGATTGTCATGTGTTCTGGATCTGTGATTGACACTGACAATACTTTTTACACAGCAGCACTGCTCCCTAATCCCAAATAAGTCTTTTTGGAGTTCTGTTATTGGAGATTTACAACAGTTGATAGGAGTTCTCACAAGGACTTTGACCTCTGGGTGGCTTAACTGGCCCTACATTTAATTCTATGAGGAATAACAATATACTTTATACCTTGCATTGCCTATGGATAACTTGGATAAATTTCGATTTTCATCCACTTCATTACATGTGCAAATGGAAGCACTAGCAGTTATCCTTTTCTGCATATTGGTCTAAAATCAGGGGGGAAAAAAAGGAAAAAAGATTGTGATGTTTTATATATACAGCACTGGGACCACAAATAATGAGGAGGTAAAGGTCAACAAAACACGTGTTAAAAGCATTTGTCACGATAAGGGTGGCAATGACATAATGTCTGTAAGTGAAATTAAAAAGAAACATCTCACCCCTGTGCTGCTGCCTTTCCTTTTCCAAAACTGCAGTGGCAGGAAGTAGGAGGAGGGCACCATAAGATCAAGGGACCTGTGCATGCCAAGAGATGCAGTTTGCACAGCTGGTTGTTACATTATGACGGTAGCCGTTAATAACTCAGACGCCGACTCTGCAATCTGGCAGCAAACATATTCTTTGATCCCCTCAGCAGTGGTGGCTTATCGCAAACTGATTGTGTAGCAACTGCGGTTCCTTGACGAAGCTCTTTATATCATTCAGAGGCTTGATAACAAGCAAATTATCCCTCTGGGGGGGAAAAAAAGAGTTACATTCACACATGAATAATGCAAAACAAATAGCATTATAAATCAGCGGCATGCTCGGAGGCGAGAGATGAGCGCCTGCTATCTTTTTCCGACAAAATCCTCTCTCCTGGAGTGAATGTCATGGAAAGTGTTTTTCACTTACAATGTGATGAAGTGGGGTCTCAACCGAGCAACTCCCATGGGCCACCTGGAGTAACTCTGTAGGAAGCTTGGTTTTGTGCTAAGCGAAGGAGCAGTGTTGGATTAGACACCGCTGCGGAGAATAAGGGCACTGCAGGTGCGGGAAAACTAGGACAAGCCATTAGGGGAAGAAAAATATTCATCTTCTGCACTTAACCCACACGTTCCAGCAGGAACAGACGCAACATATCACTTTTATTTTAATAGAACGCAGCTCCATCTGCTATTCTGTTCAATTTACCACTTGCCGATATTAACTTTACTGAGCCAAATAATAGACCAAGACTTACAAACAATATAGTTTAGTACTTGTTAAGTCAGCTGAACATGTGGTTTCTGGCATTACTGTTGAGACGGATTTCACTTTTGACTGGATAAGGCCCTGCGGCAAGTTGCTTGTATTTTCATCAGCAGCGATCTTCTTGAGGAGTCCTGGCTTTTTTTAGAGGGGGGAACTTGCTCCAATTGCTGTGATCAAAGAGCATTTCATCTCCTGATTTTACAAGCCAACGTTCTTAGCACCTTTCGCACCGACACTCATGCACAAACACACCCGTGGCCTCCAGCCACTGTGCCGCCGCTGTGCCTCCTCAGCAACTGGGATCAGAAAACGGGATAAGTCGTGGTGTGAGTCTTGAAGTGATGCTACTTCGTTTGGCTCAACTTGGAGACAAAACAAATAGGGTTAAAGATAATGCAAAGAAACTGCATCCTGTCGACTCTAGTGGTGTGTTTCGTGCATTACTGAATAGAGTTCCCGATGTTGCTCCTGGCTATTTTTCTTCAGGGGAGAGGGGAGTTAGCCTGCACACCAGCAGGTATGGTTTTATCATTACTGTCCAGACAGGAACTATTTCTATCCATCCTTTCCTTTCCCTCGCCGCCGTCCAAAACACCGCCAAAAAAAAAAGGCCTCAAAACAGTGACTGCGGCAGTGCGGCGAATGAGGTGGTTTTTGCCGTTCATCCCTCTCCCTCTCACTCTCCATAACAATGACAGCTTATGAATTCATAATCCAGGGATAAATACAGAGTGTGAACCGTAAAAGGCTTCACTCTTCCCTCAGACCTGCGCCGCGTTTGTGGCATCATATAGAAAAATAAGTGAGCTTTAAAATTGATGTTTTAATTTGAAGTTTAAACGAGACAGAGTGTGTAAAAATGCTAATGACAATGAAGGTAAGTTACAGATGCCCATGATAGATAAATAGATAGATAGATAAGATTTCTGAATTCACTGTGAAAGTCAGTCTTGTGTCTCTGTGCCATGTTTTGTCTTGTGACTCGCAAATTCAGACTTGATCTTTCTTTCCTTTCTTTCTTTCTTTTTTCGTTCTTTCTTTCCTTCTTTAGCCCCCCTAGGCCAGCGGCATCCAAAGGCCTCTTTATGAGAACCATAATGAGAAGTGAAGCTCTGCATTCAGTCCCGGTGCCTCGGGGGCCTGTTGCATTTATGAGCTTAGTTTCATGTCCCATTCCATTCAGAAGGGTTGACGAAAGGGCATTATGCGCAAACTAAAGACAGAAAAAACCCCCACAAACAAACAGCAAGCTATTCTAAGGAGGACGGCAGCTGGTGATGTGAAGAGAGAGAAACAGATTCAGATTCTGCTTTTCATCAACAATATCTGTAGATGTTATAGGTGAAGGTTAGTTCGTTAAGTAGATCTACAACTTTAAATGTCTTTACTGTCACAGAAACAATGCTGACATATTTCCATAAGATAAGTATCATGAATGCTTTTCAATTTATCCCAGGTATGACGTTCAGGAGAGCCGACAGAAAGGAATTGTGACGTGTTGCTCCCCAATGCTGAGCCTGACTCCAGTCAGAGGAAAAGTGTGGGTGAAGCCCCCTCTCCTGGTCAGATTCTGCAACCCTCAAACAAGAGAGGCCTTTTTCTTCCCCAGAGACAGAGAAAATTAATATATAGACTCCGGTTGGATATATATATATATATATATATATATACATATATATATATAAATAATGACAGGTATTGCACATAAAAGCTTGTTTTGTTATATATATACACGTATATCCTCTGGTAGCTGTAATATGATGCATTTTCAAAATGAAATAACTGCAGTGAGTATAACTCTTGACTTGCAATGCCCATGCCGATGAGACCCAACGTCCTCCTGAAGGTACAACTATGCCAACAGTGGAGAAAAGAGCCAGCACACACAAATGCTGCCATCTGATGGTTTGACACAGAGGTGGTTGGTAGTTGTCGGAATGGGGCCCCTGAGGTTGTCCACAGCATCCAAGCAAAACCTGGAATATAACAGGACTTGGCCAGTAGATGGCACTGCAACATCAGACCTGAAGCAAGTGTCCTCACATTGTGTATATGAAAGAAGCAGGGAAACACATCACCATTACAGAGTGGCGGGAATGGAATGTGTGTATTAAGAGGATAGAAAAAGAAAAAAAAATATGCACAATCTCCATAAACACGTCTAGCAGGTTACAGATTCTGTGCTCTACACGTGCACGTAGTACACTGGCCATCCACATGCCAACGTTATGGCTTATATGACATAATCCAAAACTGGCCCCACAAACCAGCTCTAATTAATATTCCAACACGAGAGGAACTGATTTGCAGTTAATGTAAATATGCAAAGCGTGTAGCCTACATTCTCGGGGAGTGTTGCTCTCATATCTTGGGAACAATGAGAAGTAAAGGACAAAAATTACGACTTCCCCGTTTGGCTCACCCTGCCACGACTTCCCCATTGCCTACTCCATGCAGCTGTAAATAAAGGTAATTGTACAAAAGTGTAATTAAATGACATAAATCCCGTTTACAACGTCTGGGCTTTACTGAGCCACTGAATCGTGGGAGGAAGGAGGCCTGCCCAATGTGTGTGTGTGTGTTCTGTGTTTGTGTGTGCAGTTTCTCTTCCTACACTTCCACCCCCTCTACCCATCACCTTCTACATACACACACACACACACACACACACACACACACACACTATACCGTACAATTTATGCAGAAGGCAGAGCCTAATGTCCTCTCCCGTCTCCGTGTGGATTTGAGGTGCTACTTTATTGTGACTCTCGCTAATGTCACTTTGTGGTGAAACGCGGGACAGTCGGAGCAATAACTCATCCGTTTCATTAGAGCTGAGTGTGAAGGGTGGGAAGCGGGCTTTTCTCTCTCTGACTGGGCCTCTCCTCCGGTATACCACACCACAGACGGCTCAACCCAGTGTCCATGACCCCGTGACCCGATGAGAGGATCTTTTAATGAGCACAGGCAGTGAATGGAGCACACGGGCAAGGGCATCCCCAGTTTAAGGATTAGGCACATATATTTATGGAAGGTCAAATGGAGTTCATAGCTGTGTGTTCATACAGTTTGTGTTGTAAAAAATAAAAAAATAATAAAAAATGCAAAGGCAGGCTATGGTGGACATTTACTCAGTTCCCTCGCTCAGGTCACAATGTAGAATTCATAGCGTCCGTGACTTGAAGTGGCTGGCTGCGGTTTCGGCACCACCGACTTCAGCAGGAGTTGCAGACCAAGATTACGACACTGATTGCATTTCAATTTTTAATGGAAAGCGCCAGAATATCCAACATTGTTTCTGGTGAGTGCTTTGTGCCATTAGCAAGACAAATTGGCAGCATTACCAGCTGCCCAATGTTCATTTATTATTTGTTATAATAAAGTAACATGTGTTTGTACTCTCCCGAAATTGATTGTGTTGTACAGCACGCCGTTCGAGGAGGATGACGCTTATTTTTTTCCTTCTCACAACCTCATAAGTCATTTGCGTCTTCGTGGCAGTTATTAATGTGACTGTGATGTGAGGTGCCACTGACTCAACCGGGGCTTCTCCTGTTGGATCCAGTGGAACGTGCAGTAGGATATGATCCCGCTTGTATGTGCGCAAATAGAAGGTCGCCGTCCTGCCCAGTCAGCTGTCGCCCATTAGAACTACATTCAGTGCGTGGCTGATAGGGATTGCCTCCCCGCAGACCGAATGGATGTGCATGGCAGGGCTGACGATTGGAGATGATGCATTTGGAGCAAACAGGTGAAGGGGCTGTGGGGTCTGGTGGAAGTGAGGAACTCTTTCAAGCAGACTGCATCAATTCATCAAGCATCTCCGAGCCAAAATGGAAGGTGAGCAAAAAGGAAAGTGGGATAAGAATGAGCGAAGAGGAAAATAGGAAAAGATCCTCGTGACAGAGTTGACCGTTTAGACATTACAGGTGAAAGTGAATAAAGCAATCCAGAGGAAGGCCTAAAATCGTTTCTGTAGTAATGTTCGAGATGAATAATTCACCGGCAGAAATGGTGGGCCACCGTTTCGCGCCGACACATCTTCAGCTTTCTCTCTGGCAGACTACAGTCAAGCGGCCCGTAATTGTTCAGGGCGTGAAGCAGTACTTAGAGCCCAGAGCGATGTAGATCAGAGAGCAGTGCACACTAGAGTGACAGGCCCCGCCAGTTACGAGTCCATCATGCTAGCCTCTTAACTGCCGCAGATGAAAAAGTTAAGGGCCCCTAATGCTGTGTGCACATCACTGCAGGCTATATCCCACATGTTCTGTACGGCGCCGAGTGCCGAGAAGAGCTGTTGAATCAAAAGAGGGGGAGTTAAAGCACTAGTTACAATTTAATGAAGGGCCTTAGAATGGAAATCTCAGTGTTTTCCAGACTTCAGTTAACTGCTAGCTCGGAGGGGGGGGGGGGGGGATTCATCCGAAAGCACCGGAAGGAAGATTTTTTTAATCCAGCCGGAGCAAACCTAAACATATCTGAGCATCTACCACAGGGCACGCAGCACTTCTCGACTGTGGGATGAACAGGGTCTCGCACGGTCATCAGAGCTCCGTGAGACAATGAGATGAAACACCGAGCTCCGGAGCGCATAACTCCAGGACCCCTGCCACTTTCAGTCTCGTCTTCTTCTGCCATATTTGGGAGAATGCTTCTCTGTAGCAAATAGTGAGACCCCCCCCACACACACACAGACACACACACTATCCTCTTAATTTCTGCCTCGATTGGTCATTCCCTCACTCAGTCTCTCATGATAAGTTAGTCCTGGCCACAGTCATTTTCACTACATCAAAAGGATCTACTTATTCTTTCCTCTGTTTTGCTCCCAGGCCGCCACATCTCTTACTTTTCTCCTACTGCAGCAAGTTGATGCAGATTTGATTCAGAATTTCCCAAACTCCCCGACGCGTATTCTCTCTGCTCATCTCAAACGTGGCTGCAGAGGAGGCTCCAGAGAAACTGGGCTCGCATGGACCGATTGGCTGGACACTCGCCTATAATATGTTTATGTTTATTTACCCTAATGTGTTTGTCAGAAGCGTGACTTTAGACTGTAATTCTTGTAATTATGGGATGCTTAACGCATATCTTACTGCCACTTTTGTAGTCTTTAATAATCAGTTTAGTGTGGGGTTAATGTGATAACCCCACACTAAACTGAGATTTGTGGTGGACTGACCCATATATATATATATATATATATTCATTCATTCATCGTCTACCGCTTTATCCATTTAAGGGTCGCGGGGGGTCGCTGGAGCCAATCCCAGCTAACATTGGGCAAATTCATACATCGTCTACCGCTTTATCCATTTAAGGGTATATATATATATATATATATATATAAATATTTTTTTTTCATGTCTATGAAAAAATGGAATGAAATCCAACCTGTTCAATGTGAACAAGTCATTAAAAAAGAGTTCAGAGGTTAACCAAAGTGGTGGTGGACACAGATTAATTAGATCTTTTCCTGCGCTGTAAGGCCATTCACCTCTTTAAGGGGAAAATGATTTTAATCAACCATTGAAATGCTCTGCCACTAAGAGAGAGTTTTTTTTCGTGGGAACATAAGACCAATATACTGCAGTAAGACAAAACAAAGAAAATAATACGATAACTAAAAAACTAATTAAAGAAAAAATGTGTGGACCTATGCCGTAACCCAGATTCCACCATGCTAAAGTCTTATTTTCACCTTGCAGTGAGGTGTTTGACAATGGAGCAGCCTGCGAGTGTAAGTCCGTGGTGTCATAAAGGTCCATTTTATGCTGCAGAACAACACCGGCGGTAAAATGCAATTAACTTCTAAGAATAGACTTTCGGAACAAAGACACTCCTGAACAAAAATCACATTTAAAGTCAAAGAACTGTGCCTAATTGAATTACCAGACTTTGAAGGTAAGTGAAATTCAATTTCAAACTCCAAAGGACCATGGCTGCGTCGAATTAAGCCAAGACGCCTTCTTCAATTCATCCCGGTGAAAATTACACCGGAATAATGAAATATTATGATATAGCCATAGGGGGGAAGCTTTTCAAGGATAGATGAAAACATTTATTCAGAACGGGGACGATGTGATGTGATGACACTGCATCAGGATAATGCTGCCCCGCTTTAAGAGCTTATAATGATACATCACATCTCCACTGGAGTGATGAAACCACAGTGAAACTCTGGTAACGTGTGGCTAAAGTTATTATTATTATTTTATTAAACAAATACTGCCTCCAACTTCCGTGAGTCACTTCATCACCTGTGTCTTCCAAAGTTATCATTACCAGAATTCTCGGAATAAGTTTTCTTCTTCCTTTTTTTTTTTTTTTTTTTTCACTTCTTCACCTTCTTTGTTTTGAACTTTTGAAATGCACCGCTCGAGAACCCCGCCGTAGTCTTGAAGCCACCAGGAGCCGAAGGGCTACATGTTCTATTCAGAGTCGCTTTTCTCCAAGTTTGAAAGGAAGCCTGCCAGCCCGCCTGCCGTCAGTTTGGATTCATAATCCGAAGTCTGAAAGGTGAGCTGGAGATGGCGGGATGCGGGGTGAGTGAGAGAGAAAAAGGAAAGAAAAGAGAGAGCAGGCGGCGGATATTTCTCAGTTTGCTGTGGCATGAATTTAGGAACAGTGGATGTGCTCAAGCAATTTCCGTCGCTGGCCGTCAGAGTCCAGACTGGTTTCCAGTCCCAGTGTGGTGTGCGTACACGACATTTTGAAAGCTCAGAAATTGTTCGGTCACTGGCTTCCTGGGTAGAATCAGGACCGGTGCTTTTGACTGTGTATCCGTATGGGAAAGAGCCACACATCAGAAAAAGCCTTTCATTTCACGTCCCGCTGCTCTGACCTGAGCAGAGACAAAATGCTGCCGACGGCATGATGTAACAAACACTCGGCTAATGTGGAATAATATGTATTAATTCCAACGAGGCAGCGAAACCCTGCACCGGACTGTTCAACTAACTTTTCTCCTCTCCCCTGAATGTTTTTCTTCAGTCAGCTTCCTGAACCTCCTTGCATGCGAGCTGAAGCGCCTGGGGCCCGCAGCCCTTATCGCGCTTCCCTCTCCTCCATCCCTCCTCCTTCACCCCGCCTTTTTTCCAAAGTGGCCACCCACTCCCACCTTTACTTTTTTTTCGCCAGATTAACCGAAAAAAGCCGCTGCAATTGGACGGGTCCACTTTAACCTCTCTCATTAATTGGATATCTTGGCCTCTCCATTTAGAGGTGCAAAATGGCTATACGGAGCAATTTTGTTTGTGCGGATCAGTGAAGATTTATTCTCTATCTTACGTCTCTATAATTGTGAGGAGGAGTAGGGTAATTAAGTCATTCTCACTAGTTCAGCCTGCACGATGAAAGTCAAAAGATCTAATGAGACGGAGAACTCATAAGTCTCTGTGTCCTGTTTGAAGGGTGAAATGCATTTTTAAATTTTTCTTTTATTTTAAATGAAAGTTTTCTTCTTCGCAAAACAAAATTTGAACGGCCTATGATTAACAGCAGATCTGAAGGATGTCATGAAAGATCTCCATTTGCTGAAGGTCCCGGAGGGATTTCATGTCATTCAGCAATGAATTCAAAATATCATTTGTACAACAAAACAGTTGTGTCTTTTTAGGATCCAAAAAGTGAAAAAAGAATAAACAGCACATTTTCATCCCTTTGTGTTTGAAATATTGAGTTGGAGTCCAGTTGGGCTTTCTTTGTGGCTGACGTCCTGGGCGCCATGTGTGGTTCAGCGGGGCTTTGAAAGGCGCCAATCCACAGACCCATGCTGAACTCGGGCCAATCTGAATTGTGCCTGCTCGTTTTCTCGTCCAAACATCTGCGATGTCCAAAGAACATCCTGGAAGAGGCCGCGGTCTGCACAGAGACAAACCATTTAGAGCCCACTGTGCCGCAGTCGGTCGTGCCTTTGTGACTGCCGTCGTGTCTCTGTCGCTTCTCTGCTCCCGCGTTCAAATGGAACAATTATCGTGGCAACCCGCACTCCCGAGCAAACACTCAGACAGAAGCTAAGTGAGGCCGAATTGTGTTTGTATGGCTCCTTGCTGTGCTGCTGCTCTGGGGCTTAGTGGGATGACTTTGTCAAAGTTTGACCTGCCCTGGGTAGTCATCACTGGTGACAATCAAAGGGACGTGTGCACGATGAAGGGGATAATCAACTGAAAAGTCCTGTAAATAATGCAAACGACAACAACAACAAAAAAGGTTTAGACTCCAGCAGAGCAATTTTGTCATTATGCAGCAGATGTGACCTTGGCCCCGAAAAGCATTTCAAGTCTGCCTGACATCATGACGCGCTTCAGCCCGATACAGTCCAGAGGGGGGAGCCATCCGGCTGCAGAGCAGCAGCAGCAGCAGCAGCATCACAACAGTGCGCCACATGCACAGCCCCTCCGCCTCTGGACCTCTGCACCATCGTTCCTGGGAGACCACTGCAGATCTACATGATCCCGAGTCATGGGTAAACAGAGCTGCAAAAATAAATAAATAATAAAACTACAGAAGTGCTGACTCTCAGGCTTTGGGACAGTTTTTGTTCCCAATGGGGGACAGTTGTAGAGACATGGTTCTGTTCTGTTTAGCCATCGATATCTCTCTGTCTGTGTCTCACTCCAGCTGTCCGTAGAGGTCGAGTGATTACAAATGGTACACTCTCTCCCTCTATATATATATGTGTGTGTGTGTGTGTTTGTGTGTGTTTGTGTGTGTGTGTGTGTGTGTGTGTGTCGGTGGCACCATTTCAGGGCAGATTCTGCTTAGTTTTTCGCTCTTAATTTATGCAACTTCAACGAAAATAGATGCACTGTTAGAAATCGACTGAGGCTTTAAACAGAACTATGTATATAATATGTATTTTCAAACACACTTTTGTTTGTTTGGACTCGTTGATGCATGAGTGTGAGTGTGTTCATGTGTGAGTGTGTTTGTGTGTGTGTGTGTGTGCGCGCGCGCCTGTGTAAATAATGTACACACATTTCAGTAGTGTTCCCGTGGATGTACTTGAACAATATTTGCGCATCTGTTCTGGGGGATTATGTGTTTCAATGTGTATGCGCCTCTGCGGGGTTCGCGGCTGCTGCCTACGAGTGTGTGAAAATGCCATGGGTTGAGAACTCTGCAGTGAGAGTAAGACGGGAGACGGCGAGCACCGAAGAAGGGTTCAAATATTTTCTCTCTGTGGGAGGGAAGAAACCCGTGGCAGAGAGAGAACAGCAACAAATGATCAACTGCACCTCCTTTTTTTTTTTTGTTTTGCTGCCATCCCTCTCGCATTCCATCTCGAGTACTTTCACATTGTCAGACATTATTCCCACCCTACGTTTGCACTGTGCCGTCGCAGTTAGGAGCATCTCTGGAGATGCTTCATTAGAGAAAAACATGTCTTGCACTGTTAGTTTTTATCTCCATGTCGATCACATGGAGCCCAACCAACACTGTCGTGGTGAAACTGAGGTTTGTTACAGTGAATAAGCCTCCTGACATCTTTATGTGCCATCTATGTGGTTGTTATGTACTGCTTTACAGTCATTAAAAACATAACTAATGGGTTTAACGGCGGTATCAGAAATACCAGCTACCTCTGACCACATCAGACAGTTCTAGTTCCTCTGGAATTGAATAAGTCAGGCCTGAACAACATTAATAGGAATGGAGTGAGATAACATACACTCGCTGTCCCCCAAAAAAGTTCTTTCAACCTCTTGATTTTTATGGATATGTTTTTAAAGCCAAGACATATTTTATAAAAAAAAGACAGCTGGAAAAAAAATGGAAGATTGAAAATATATGCTTTTCACTGAGTGGGCACAGAGCTAAATTCAAAATGCACTGCATATTGTATGAAGTAAGAGAGTAAAAAATGCACATGCATCCACATCCGATCCTTCAGAGGCATTAACATAAGGCTTGGAGTGCGAAGGCGAGGACCGGATCGGGCATGATTATTTAAAATGGAAACTTTTTCACCCCGAAACTTGCTGCTATTAACTCTGGCAGGGAGTCGTGTTACATTATTGAACTAAAGACTGTTCCGGCGTCTAACGTGGGCAGGAGGGGATGTAGAGATTACACCAGTTTCAGATCTCCACTGGGGGCTCTGCCAGGTCCCTGCACCCGTTATCTTCATATCAAACCGAACGTGCCAAAAGCCCCTAAGTGACACATGACAGGTTCATTCTCATTTGGCTCCACAGCCTCTTTGTGATCTGCTGCTTGTGGAAAGAAAAAAGAAGGTGGGCCGGGTCTGCCGAAGGTGGTTGAGTGCATGTATTTTTCTTCTCTAAGCGGAGGTATTGGAGCATTAATGAATCGTAAAGGCTGAAGATTACAACATATCCTGTGACACGGTGGCATTCAGACACCGCCGCTTAGGCAATGTTAGAATCGGAGGTCTATTTAATTTGTATTCCCCTGTCTTATCATTACTGGAGACTGTTTGTTCAATGCCGTCAAATGTTAAAGTCTGGGTTGCACCCCTACAACGTACAGAAAAGAACACATATGAGTCCACTTGGTATCCTGCAAAGCATTCGTCTCCTACGAGCAGCCGCCCCCTGGAGGCCCTGGACTAATTGTGTAGAGTTCCCGGCTGAGGCAGCGGAGCCCTGCTCTGACGGAGTGGGAGGTGCACGCACGCTTCATCTTCCTGCGTTGACAGTTCCGCACTTCTCCACAAGTCAGCATCTTTGAGGGTGGAGTGTGGTGAACAGAGAAGGTACGAGGGGGGGGGGGGGGGGGGGGGGGGGAAGGAGACACTACAGGCTTAGCGAAGAACTCGAGGAGTTCGGCGTGTCCTTGCAACTTCACCGACTGACAGTGCAGTGTCAGGGTGACCCTTCACCTCTTATTGCCGTCGTGCTGGTATGATGGGTGGCTTCCCGGTCACTGAATGCAATGCATTGATTTGGGCGGCGCAATGAAATGCGGCTGGGCAAGATGTGTACAATAAAGTGCCCATTGGAGTTCATCCAAATCACCCAGGGGCCTAATTTAGTCATTCAGAGAAATTAAATGTTTAAGCATAAATCACTGTTGAGTCCACTCTTACAGTCGCACACATAATTGTTCGACTGTAATATTTGTGGCTAGACCTGCAACGTGCCTCTTCACTGGGGGGATTAAATGAAATGGTCTTTTCATTAGATGGCTGCGCACGCTTTACACCGAGCTAAGCCCACCATCTTCCCCTCTGAAGTGCAAATGAGTCTATAATTAGATTCCTGCACGTGAGATGCAGAAAAGTCTATTATTGAACAGTCTGCGGAGGGCTGCGATGAGCGGCCGCAAACACTGCGATTAAGGCGATTTACACATCCGCAGGAGCACATCAAACTGTTTTAGTGTGTCGGATTAACGGGGGAAAATAAAAAGTCATTTTTATTATACAGTAAAAGGCCCTTGCCTTTAGAGTCGCGTGCAGTGCAGTGATTGCGGGTAACCTTTTGATTTCATAAGCATCCATCTGCGTGAAGTTAAACAATCACTGAATGGTGATAAGCTGGTATGGAATTGATCTTTAATGACCACACTTTGTTCTAATTAGTGCCTGTGCACCAGGGACCGTAAAAGCATTGGGGGGAAGACTATCGCAATAATGAATTTACCAGATATTGGCTATAATGAAGGCATAGACTGTGGAATAAACCACAGGCACACACCGTCTCTCTTTCGCCCCCCCTCCCTCCACCCCCAGCATGACGAACTCCTGCAGGAGACTTGGCATGCTGTGTGCGTAATCCTCCTGTAATGTATTCTTCTTCTGCCACCCCCCCCCTTCGCTTCGTCCCTGCGACTGCTCAAAGTGCCGTGCAGTCGAGACACTTGCATGCTGAGGCCCCATCGGAAATATGTGATGTAGCCCATACACTGTGGGCACCATGGCACCCCCACCTCCTGCAGGACGCCCTGCTCCAGCACACCCTTATGTACTTTTCATAAGCGCTGCACTGCAGCTTGGTCCTTGTCCAGGTAACACTGTTGGGTTCTAATTGGTCCTCGCTGCTGGAGCTTAGCATCAACTAGGATTCTTAAAAGCCCCATGTTAGAGTGCATTATGGCAAAGAATAGATCAAACATTTATGGCAAAAAAAAAAGTACCCACTGCTTGGTGCATGTTTTTTTACTCCCAGGGCCCAGATAACGTGACACTCCTCTCAGACCTAATCTGTGTCCATGTCAAGTCTAAATCTGTGCTCTCCGGGAGAGCAAATACATGTACATGACTATCCTTTTTTTTTTTTTTTTTTTAAATAGGCAAATTCCTAAATTAGCCCCCAGAGTGCTGGAGCGCACTGTAGCATCCAAGTGAGCCATTTGTAAAATTCAAAGTAGCTGCTGGCAGATCTGTTCGCGTGCGGTCAAGAGTTCCAGAGCACAAAGATGAAGCTTTCAAATGTTTACCACACAGCTGTAACAAAGTGGAATCAAAGTAACCCACAGGACAGAGTTATTAGCTTTCTTGGGGACGGAAAATAATTAAAGCCAGGGGCAAGTGTTTGATATTCATCAGGCAAGACTTGGAGTATCACTTCATTGAGGCTTATTCGTCTCCGGTGGCACTCGGGAGCACTTTCTTTCTCTGCGAGAGAGGCAGAGTGATCTTCGAGACGCGCCCCGCAAGAGTGGCCGTGAGGTATGGCTCACGTCAGGCGCCGGAGGACATCAACTAACGCAGGCGTTCACACTTCATCAGCATGGCTTATCATCGACTGATAAGGACCACTCGGAGAAAGAATTATGGTTTCGCAGTGTCGTGGGCCGAGCATTTTTCCCTCGGTAAACAGGAAAAACAAGCCCTCCCCAAAAAACTATTCAGATATCACCGACCAGAATGATATGCATCATGCAGTGTTGGGAAGATAGATTTTTCCATTCCCCGCCTTAGCTGGAAATGATGCTATACCTGCCCTCGTGTTTCGAAGGTGCATGTTCACAGACTGAAGGTGCTGAGACTTCTATATAAGGCGGCGACGTGTGCATTTGTCTGTGCAGGTGTCAACTACGCCTTGCTTATGTAAATTGAGTAAGCAGCGATAATGTGTGGTGACATGAAAGTGTTGTTTGATCCAGAAAAGTCTCTTTCTCTCTCTCTCTACCCTTGAGCTACTAACAAAGGTCAGTTTATTCTAGGCGCCCGCAATACAACACACCTGTGAAATACCACGCTCCCACTCGTTGACCCCATTAAACGTCTCATAATTTTATTGCTGCCGAGCAGCAGCCGCACGACCCGAATGCTCTTCCATCCAGGAAGCCCGTAGGCACCATCGGAGTAGCATCATTACAAATGCGGGAGAGAACACCAACGCACCGGACAGGTTTACAAGTTGCCGAGAGTTGCGTGTGTGTGTGAGAATCGGGGTGAGGGGGGATACATCAGGTCGTTTCTCACTGCTCTACAACTTGTCCCCGTATGCCTCTCCTTATGTCTTTGGCCAACCCGGGCACCGTTTTGCTATACAGGAGGGGGAAATGGAAACTACGCTTATCAGACTTCTAAAAATGACTCCAGGCGCAAGGAAGACCTGAATAGAGGTGCATAGAAAAAAAGCTCTTAACTTTTTACATTATCCCCTCTTCAGCGACCGTGCAGCCACACCTCCCTTTTTTAATACTTTGTCCTTGGATAATTACACCCAGAGGCATAGGGTTAATTGAACCGAAAAAAAAGGTTATTCGGTAGAGTTCAGCTGAAGAGCCGAGTTGGAGTGGGTGAACAATACCAATCAGAAGTGTTAAAAGAGCAGGACTGGATTCTTCAATACAAGCCCCCCTCACACCAATTTTCAATTTCCACTTTGTTCATTTGCTTCTGGTGCTGGCAACAAAGGGGTTTAAACTTCTTTGATTTTACTTAATTGAAACACTTATAGGTTCTTCGACTACTTTTACAACACATTGCAGAAACTGGCCGATTCTACATATGGTATGAATCTTTTGGGATCTGCTACTTATTTTAATAAGGGCGCAGTTAATAGTACTTTCAACATGGCAAAAGTATTTATAAATCTGGGGCACCACAAAAGTCACATTGAACACAGTGGCACATATTCAGCCCATAGCTACATACTGAATGACTGGCAACAATAAAAAGATGCTCTTCTGCTTCATCCTCCTGACATACCTGTATCTTAATACACTGGCATCATGCAAGAATACGAATAGACGGGTCCATATTTGAGGAAAACTTTATTTACAAAGAAAAATAAGAGATTCCCATTCTTCTGCAGGGACAGAACTCTGATGGATAAATATGTTCCAGGTGACGACCTGGGGGGAGAACAAGAAAATGGGACAAAAAGTGATGAAATGTCTCGCACACATCTGGTGACAGAAAAGCAATTTCTGAGTAAACACCACTGAAGACAAATGTGACATCTCTGACCTGCTCCCACCTGACACAGATCAATATCTGCACTAAACTGTCACATCAACTTGCGGAAGTACACGCTTATCTACACATAGCAGCAATTTTTAGACAGGTCATTTATCTAAAGATATGAAACTGAAAATGTGAAAGAGGCAGAGTAAAAGGAAAAGGATTTGAAAGGGTATTCAAATCAAGGATTGTCAGAATTACATTTTAGTGAAAGCAGATATGCTGGATAAACACGGCAGTCATTATTACCTTGTAGGCAGACAAACGGCACTGGGCCATTTTACTTCTTCAGGATCTGATGTCTGACAACGATGAAGGGGAACACGAAGCCACTGCCAAAGAACACCACCATCATGCCCAGCAGACGCCACTTATTCTCCACAGAAAATGGCAGGTTCTGTAAAAAAAAAAGAAAAAAGAAAAGTGTTATGACTCTGTGAAGTTAAATTATACACCAAACAAACAACTATCTTTGTGTGGGATGTGCAGGATATCTGGCGTACACACAAATAATAGAGGGCAGTCAAAAATGAATGAGTGGCTCAGGGTAGAAAAGACATTTAACATGAAGTGATTACCCGTGAAGCTAAAAAATGACAGGTGTGCGCTTTTTAAATGTCCCGTTTCCCTCTCAAAACACGTTATGGGTGAACGGGGAGGTGTTCTGCATAAATTTCTACATTCACACTAATATGTGGTGGTTAAAAATAGCCTTTTATAATTAAAACAATTTCCTTCCAGATGGGCATTGTAGCTCCGTATCAGAAATAATTTCTGAAAACGCAAATCCAGTGACCCTTCACGCACACTGGTCACGTGCGTGCCGGTGTACACCTGGAAGAACATCGTCCATGTGCATGTGGTGGCTTAATTGCAGAAAATACTATGAACGAGAAACAGTAAATGGCAAGTGAGACCAGGGATTTCTTTTCTTGGGCCGACGGTGAGGTGGAGGTGTCACTGAAAGTTAACAGTAATCGAAGCATGACTGATAAGAACCAATCAGGAAGCAAAAACAGGTGATGGTGTCATTGTTTACAATAGTCTCCATTTCTGCTCAGTCAGACTAAAACACAATCCTGGAGCTTTAAAAAGAAAATAAGTGGACCAGCAGAGTTTTCAACACTTTCTGGTTGAGAGGCCCAAGAACTCTGGAGTTGTTATAAGTTATTCATATAAAACCTACAAAAAGGATTAGTGGGGATGCAGCTTAAGTTATTTGGAGGAGAGCAGCGTGCGTTTCTTTTTCTGCATTTTTCACCAAATGTCATCCAATGAAATTAAGTGTATTATTCTGTTCATTAAAAATGAATATCAAGAACATTTAAAACAAATTTTTGTAAAGTCAGTCCTCATGAATAAATTTAATTGATATTGTAACGAGGGAGTTCCTTGGAGTAGTAGGACACAGCACAGCGATCCACGAGATTTACTTTTTAGCTCGGTGTTTGAACATAACGACAAAACAAAGGATTTGGGGTTATACAAAGGTCCATTCATTCTTCCATCAAATATAAATAATGTTAATATTCATCACTTAATATCTCAATCTGACGGAAGGGCAATGTAACATGTGAAAGTAATTGACAATGATCAGTTAATAATTTGTGTCCAGTCTTACTTTCACCAGAAAGAAATCTGATATGTAAAAAAAAATAATAGGTAGAAGCAGTTTATTCTTAAATACTTCATTCTCTTAATAACCTCCCAGAATGTCCAAGGCACCTCACAGTGACCTTACATACAACCGGAAGCCCCAAAACAACTCCTTCGATGAATTAAAAGGCGCATTGATGTAAGAATGTGTGCATGCATTGATGTCTTATCACAATATGTATCTCGTATTACATGTATGCCGCCATGTTAAATATGTTTCACTGATTGTCTTTGTGTTTATTTGAAGTCGATTGCTAACCAGGTAGCACTGACGAAGCTAAACTAAGCTAAGCTAAGAAGGAACCACCTCTGAGCCACAAAGCTAATGCTAACCGGTCTGACCGTCAACAAATGGACTGTGCTGCGGTCGGACGTCTGTCCTCGTCTTTGAATATGTCATGTAGAGGCGGGGGTGATACACGCCTGTCCGCGTGGCGGCCCTGTGTGAGCATTATGACATTATAACGTTATTATAATAACGCGTCCGACACACGAACGGAAGTGACCTCCAACTTCAAGCTAGCTAACGTTGAGGCTGTGGACACCAGACAGGGCCGCGACGTTACAACGATCCCATTCAAAGTCATAATTATGCCTCTGGATCATAATCTCACCTTCCCCGGTCCTTCGGAGTAGTGTGAAGAACGAACGGCGGACGTTGCGAAACGTCGCACAGCTTGTCCCAGCATGATTTCGTGTTGCGGTGGCTTCTCTGCCTCGGTGCGATGCTAGTGGAAGCGACCTTCTTGTGAGCTGTGGTCGGAGCTGTAGGATAGCGCAAGGGATTGTGGGAAAGCGAAAACAACGCAATGGCGTGTGGGAAATGTAGTTGAAATATCTCAGCGCCGATGGCGGCGTGAGAATCTATCTCTCTTTTTAATTAATCTCCTTTAATTCATAAATGTTATATAAAAAAGGCAAATATTAATATAACACAATGTATAATATATAATATAAATATATAATATAAATAGCAAATATTAACCATATATGCTATTTATATTGCTTGTAATTTGGATGAAGTAAAAACATCTGTTGAGTATATTAACATAACTATTGTTTGATTGTGTTGAATTAAAACCCCAAAATGCAGGGGGTCCACCAGACCCAACGAACACCGGCTGAATAACAAAAATATGAACACCACACAAGGGTTGATTCAATGTAAGAAGACACAAGGCACGTCTGTGGTGATTTATTGTATTTTCCATGTTATGAATATCACACCAGGGAGTGTGTGTGCCACACATTAGACACAATGCTGTTGAATTCCCTCCGTAAAAGTCTGTGTGTAGAGGACTTACATGACATCACCTTAGATATAATTCATCACAGGGAGAGAAGTGATTTAGACTATATGCTGAGTCATATTCAGACAACTATTTTCCCCTTAAAAGATCAACTGGAAAAAAACTGATGCCAATGACCAAATAGTATAAATTAACTAATCATGCTGAAAGAAGCGGACACATTATTGGTGAGGTTTGTTTTTCAAAGTGACCAACTAGCTGAATAAACAATATTTCTGTATTCCATTGGGGGGGGGGGAAACAGATGGAAAGCGATTGGGAATTAAATTTGGTATTTTGTGTGTGTGTGTGTGTGTGTGTGTGTGTGTGTGTGTGTGTGTGTGTGTCGTCGTGTGGCTTCGCTAGAATAAAAAGCAGAAAAAATAGTTTGGCAAGTGTTCCTTAGTAACAAATATATCACCGCTGTAGGAATACGTAGAGCAGACACAATGACTGATGGTGTGACCCTCCTTAAGTACTGCTGCTGCCTTTCCATTGATTAATGCTCATGTGTGCACCCAGGGACTTTACACCATGTCACTAAAGAGGATGTTTTGTTTATTCATTCATGATGCAGAGTTCTGTTTGTTCAAAATGCATGTGTGTACAGGCTTTACCGTCATGAATACGTTTTCCAAAGGAGTCGTGGCTTAAAGTTGGTAACTCCCCCATTAGGTGATGTCTGTGTGTATGAGTGCACTCGCATTGATTTATTTGACAACCTACGTCTGCTACTCGCAGAGTGATTTGTTTCTCATTTGTCATGTCCCGTTGCCGTTAACCCCCCCCCCCCCACATCTTAGTGTCATGTAGTCACTTCCACAGACATTGTGAATGGTGTCCTGTCCACGTCTGTTTGCATTCAGAATGATTCTTGCTTTGAAACGTGAGGATACACATGTCTTGTTTTCTCCCGGGTCAGACAAGAGTTTAATAAAGCTGCCTGTTCCTCGCTTTGAGCTGTGCCACTCATCAAATCATTAGCATGACCAACGGTTTGACACTTTGTGTTGTCAAAAGCTTTTTTTTTTTTGTCTTGTGTTTCATAAATGAGTTCACAGATGTCAAGCGATGTGATACATTCTGCAGCATCACTGCACCGCATACGAGAGCCATATGGATTTCACTAAATGGATTTCACAGGCTGTATGGATTTGTACGCACATAAGGCAGCATGAGAAAGGGCGATGATTCAGAGAAGAATATTTACTGTGACAACATGAGCATGTTTTTTCTCTGTCTGAGATTGTTCTTATGGATGTGCAGATGCCAAGAGCAGCAGGGCTCAGTTTACCAATCACAGAAGGCTAAAAATCTAGGAATCTGATCATTGGTTTTCATGCTGAGAGTTAGACGCGAGGAAAGATCTTCTCATGTAACTTGGCAAGATCGCGAATAAGCATGTATCTCAATTTATTAATGTGCACTAATAGTGTGTCTAATTGCCTTTATCATTTACACTTTCTTGTCAAATGCATTTTCTCATTTAGTCTTCTTCAGTGACAGGAGCTCAGGCGTCCTAACTCGGCCCAAGAATCTGAAATTCCGTCACGTGATTACAAATATGCATGCGGGTTCACCAACTCTTTTCTCAAATCACGGAAGGTCTGTGGCATTGCATGTAAATGTCCTGCTGTCCACTGACTCGTGATCAATTACTTGTGACAATTACTTCGGTCTGGTTCATGGAGGCTGTCTGTTTTCCTGTGCTCGATTTGAGTCCACTGTCTGGGGTCCTTGCTGTTACATTAAAGGCCTCATATTGATTTCCTTGACTATTTAGATTTTTTTAAAAAGCAGGTTCAAGTGCTAAATAAATACTCAGAAAGGATCAAAATGCCCAATCCATGGTGAAATGCTCACTGCCTGTATTCAGAAACTATGCCTCGAAATTTTAAACAAACACATTTTTTAATGTCATTGCTACAGCCACTGCCCTCAGCTATAAAACCCCAGCATGGCTTTCCTGGACCCACCGTCCAAAAGAAAGTATATTAAAAAAACAACAACACCTAATGTCTTTGCTACCAAGCTACAAGACAGACATGTGTCTGCTCTGTACAATCATTGGATGTCAGAAAGCCAATGTGGCATTGCTCAGCCTTCCCAAGGACAGAAATGTGAAAGACCAGCGGCCAAGGTTATTATTTCTTTTAAATACAAGAGCATTTAAGAACCAATTTGACCAGCCCTTAAAGACCATTGTCATTTTGCATTCACCAGTTAGTTTAACCAAGTTACAGCAAAAGTCTACGCACCGTTAACCTGTGCGTCCAACCCTGTTCGTGCATGATCTCAAGAAAGAAGCGTAAGAAAAGAAATGTAGAACCATATTGAGAGGATTTTGGGGATATCAGAACTTCAAATAAAACACCAGTGTGTTACAGATTTTGTTCCTAAAAGTGAAATATGGCAACATTGGTGATCAATTAGCATTTAGCACAGTAATTTAGGAGAATACTATGGGAGTTGGCTTTATTTTAACAGTCAATGTTATAGACAAAGAAAAAACGCTTCCAGTTTTTAAAGAAATCGAATCAAATATCTCAGCTCTTCTTCAGGTTAACGTTCATCTTTATCAGCAACAAGGCTGTTTGATAGATATCGCTTCTTCTTCAAACAACAATCAGGGATAAACCACATTCACAAGGCTTCCTATAGCTGCCTCAGTGGTTTTCTTGACAGGTAGCAGTTTCCTATAACAACTTATTTACTTGTGATGAAATACATTATAGGACATTTGAAAAAAAGAAGAAGTATTGAATTGAAATTAATCAAATTACAGGAAATGACTTGGGATGTTTGGGTGTGATTAGGACAGATGTACTAAAAAACAAGACTATATCTATATGGTGTGAATCATTGTGTGAATCATTTGAATATTTTCCACACCAGATCACCTGAAAACTCTTTTTGACTACAGGAAAGTATTGCAAAGAGCGGAGTGGTGCTCTCTGTCATGAACGAGCTGGAAAATGCATGATTCACTGTGAAGCAACTTACGATTTTTTTTTTTTCCCCACTGAACTCAATCCTTTGAGTTTATTCATGTTTTTGAAGTCCCACCTTGGGTGTACTTTCAAAAGTTCTATTTTAAATATTTTTTCTGAGAGGGAAGTGAAGCAGGCCTCTGATGCGTGAAACTACTCACATTTTTGAAGGAATAAAAACATTTCTCTGTTCAATACAGAGACATGTACTAAAGTTAAAGCAGTTTCCTGATACTTTTTACCATGACCTCGTGTCAAGACAATATGTACAGTGTGTGATACCTGCGGGATTAGTTTCGCACTCATTGCTAACAGTAGATCATGTCTCAGTACAAGGTGAGTGTTTTTGCAGTGTTGTCTGCTTGTAAAATGCTGATGGGGGGGTGGGGGTGGGGGGGGGTAGTGGACTGACATTGTCTGCTATGATGTTGACAGCCGTGGCAAGCCGGTCATGGCGGCCACATCCATCAGAGGAGGGTCATCGCCTGGCCTACCGCCACATGCTCCTGGTCTCATTGCCCCACAACCTGTTCAAATGGAATAAATGAGTGGCAATCTTCCAGGCGCCCGGTGCCCGCCACAAACAATGCCTTCAGATCCTACTATAAATATTGATGTCAGTGCTTGCCATAAGGTCGGTGGCGCAATCCTCAAATCCATCCCCGCTTCATGTTCTCACATGCATCCATCTAGACCGTTCACTATTTGCTATTGTTTTTTTGAGATTTTTTCATTTTTGTTTGGACTGATTTGATTTCTTGCTGTTGACTTTGCCCGGCTTATGAGTAAGGCTGTTTTTAGCCAGAGTGCTCTGTCAATAGCCACGTGAAATCTTCTGTGGAGAAAAAAAGAGGGAAGCAAACACAGTGTGTACACAAATACACAAAGCTGCCATCTTAAATAATAGCCCCCATTCTCATTCCTGCCACTTGGAATTCAGTGAAACGCACGCTCTGTCATATCTGTAAACAAACTTTCAATCAACCACGTACATGACTTTGCATAGTAATGTTGCAGGCTGTGCTCATAATTGCAGTACGTGGTAACATTATATGCTGTTTGATTCACAGTCATTGCAAACAAACCTTGGCTATAGGTAATAAACATCTGAATGTTGGACGACGCAATGATTTTTTAAAATTCTATTTAATAAGTAAATGCAATTTGTAATTATCAACCAATCTGCTCGTGAATAACAGGCCCGACCAGCAAGGTACAGAGCATCTCTACTCCTGTCTCCATTTGCAATAATGTTCCTCAAGGAAGTGGAGAGGGATAATGGATAATGTTAATCAATGAGGACAGTTCATTTTGGCAGCAGCGCTCTCGAGTTTAAGGCATCCTGCATCATTGCCGCTGACAAGAGCAGATTTGCTCAGTACGGTTTTCTGTGGGATATGTGAGAGATTAGTGAATTCTGCTTTAATTCCTGTTTTGATGGGCAGCGACATAAGCTCAGATTTTTTCCCCCTCAGTTTGGTTAAGTTTGCTCCTCAATTCAGTTTCCTCTGTTCTGCAACTAAGAGGAATACATGCACACATACACACACACACACACACACACACACACACACACACACACACACACAGTACGCCCTTGCAGAGCAGGGGCCACTGTCAAGCCGGGGTCTGCCTGCCGTTGAGAATTGTACACTTGTCGCGTGAACGTGCACAGCGGAAGCAGTATCTGCTGCGTTCATGCTGAATCCTGCCTGCTGGGGACATAGTGAATGTATAGAGGCGACACAACACGGGGAGGATTTCTCCCAGTGCTGCCGATTGTCAGTGAGAGACGGTCAATGTGTTAAAGAGAGAGAGAGAGAGCGAGAGAGAGAGCAAAGAGTGCTGCAAACAGCTCTACAAAGAAGCAATGGCCAAAAACAGTAATTAAAGGCCCTTTATGTTGCATAAAAAAATGTCTCATTATGAAACTGCTGTGGGACAAATATAGTACATATAGGCTATATACTAAAGTGTATCTATATCTTTAATAGGCTATATAATAGCCCATATATAATGTGTGGGCTGCTCATGTAACTAAGCGACATCTTTGCTCTTCTGTTTATTCCTCTAAATCTGTGGCTCTGTCAGTCCGTGTAAGAGTCAGAATGTGTCCTGGGATTTCAATCAGTGTGCAAGTAGGATTCATACATGTATGCACAGACCCACAAACACATATATGTAAGGGCGGCTGCAGAGGACACAAACACTGCTAAGTCACTGTGGAAGTCCATGGCATGCACATAGTGACATGATTTGACATTAATCTTTAAAGTGGTTTCAGGGTAAATTGCATGCACTTGCGGCTGACTCAGCCCTCTTGGGGTGACTAACCTACGCCCTTCTACATTCAGGGTTCGGCACCTTAAATAACAAGCATCCTTAGATTTGTCCTAATCTTCCTCCAAAGCACTGGGCTGTCACTCCCTCCCTCACCCTCTTCACCATCACTGTTCCCCTGAAATAAAATGGGTGCTGATGATTGGATTCTACATTAAACCTGCTGGGCTGGAAAGAGAATTAGAGGAGAGAATTATGCCGCAGACCAGAGGTAAACATGACAAATTTGAATCATTCGTCGTCTCCCCTCCCGCTCCCAGTATGCACCAATCCGGTTACATGGAGGTTTTTATGAGGTTCATTCGTGAGGATTATGTGAGGTGTTTAACACCCTCTTGCCTGAGATTTCCAATTTTTACATACTATTTTTTTCTTACATACCGTTCGTAAAAAGACACCGATTCACCAGGTGCCTTTCAGTACTGATATAACAAAAAAGCATACGTTTGTGGAGTTTCACTGTATCGTAATACATCAAGGTTAATCGTCAAGGTTATTTGGTGTTGGGTGACGATGTGATAAAAAGCCAATGTTGATTTGATCAAATATGTTCAGCTCAGTTAATTTCATTAGGGTTTATAGTGGAATCATTTTGCAGTCCACGTCTCAGAAATCAATATTCAACAAAGATGATAACATGGTTGACCTCCACACCAGTTTATTTTGGTCACTATTATCACTATTACTACTACTATTATCATAACAATAACTAATGTTCTGATTAAGTATTACTGAAAATTCTCTTAGATTTTATTGTAGTATTGAATCCATTTGAGGCAGATCAACCCCAAATGAGTTAAGTAAGAGTTTGAAACCCTCACATTCAAAGACAGACACCAAACGTTTCTATTACATTCTGTTACGCCAATTTCTGCTGAGGTGACTCTGGGATTTCTGGAATAAATTCACAAAGTTACGGATGATTCTTTTACACAGAAGCCCCCAGATAATAAAAGTTAAAAAAAGCTTCTTTACAAGGTCAAGCTTTCTCACTGTTTGACTACATTCATTCCTTTTTTTTATTTGGTCTGCTTCCACTTTTTTTTTTTACCAAATCATTTCCTTGCACAGGATTGTAACAGTAAGCTCCATTCTGTTTTACCCTTGAGGCCCTGAAAAAACTTCAAAAGGTGTGTTGGGAAAAAGAAAATGTTTAACTTTCATTCAGCTTAACAGAACTTTTGTGCCTCTGGCATTGATTTTTTTCTTTCTTTTTTTGCAAGTGAGAAGTGAACTTTTGAGTTTTGTGCCGTAACGATCGACAGCAGTGTCAGTAAAGAGGTAAGTGTTTGACTTGTGCGTGTGTTTGTGTGTGCTTGTGTGTGTGTGTGTGTGTGCGCGCGCGCATATCTGATTATGTTGTGGACACAAGCAATCATCTAATTGGGTAGATATTATGGTTTTAATATTAACTATGTACTGTAATAATGCCTCGTACTTCATGCAAATATTCACAAAATCATCCACTTTGAAGTCGATGTGAATGTGTGTCTCCCTCTCTATTATCTCGTTCATTCATTTCTTTCTTTCCGCTGTTCCTGTAAAACCCTACATAATTCATTAAGCACACTCTACGGTATTCACGTCTGTGCAATATCTCGCATCCTTGGCAATCCCTGCAGTCCACTGATGATGAGCGCCTGCGTCGCCAGCCTGTCAACCATGAGACAAGAGAGCCACAAAGCCACCTGTCAACGGGCCATTAAGCGAAGCTCCGGGCTGACCATGGACTGACCGGGAGCATCTGTGCCACTGTTTGTGTCTAATACGCTAATGAGAGCTGTCAAGCTGTCGAATCCCCTCCCGTTGCCCTCTGGCACGAACAATAGCACCTTCAGTTTGCCTGTCTTGAGTGACATTAACAAACACAGCCGCAAAGAGAACAGACGTGTGCCAGCGACGCGGCGCTCTGACGCGCCTGCAAACACACACTGGCGCGATGCGACCGCGTGCGGAGAAAGGAAAACGAGAGATTTGCTACCCTCAAGAACAGAGGAAGACTTTTTTTTTTTCAATCTCCAGTCAAACTCCCGTTAACTCTCGATCCTCCGGCTGCCAACGGAGGCCAGTGTTGCTCAGGCGCTGTGGTGGACGTTTCACCTCTACTTCAGCAGCGTTAAAGAAACATGAGCTGTTTTTCAGACGTGAACTCCAGGAGATGTTGGGAAAAAAAACTGGGGTCCAGACCTTTTGTAGAGTTTGCCTTTCGGAGCTTGTCTGAGTCCGCCCCCCACAAGGACATTTCCAGGACATTCTGTGACGTATTGGAGGCGCATTTTTCCGAAATTTTCCTGCTGCATTCTCACATGGGCTCTTCCGGGAATTTTACAAGGGGGCAGACAAATGTCCAGAGCATTGTGGACATTTGCGTTCACACAAGCAGCCCCTTCCGGAATCGTTCAGGACAGAAAGCACTGAAAGCAGCTCTAGAAAGATCTACTAATTCCTTTTATCTCAGTGCAAAGCGCTGGGGGGAAAACAAGTCATCCCCTGCCGTATCACAAATTTCACATGAGGAATCGTGATTGATGCCATGTGCCCGGCCCCTCGCCACCTCATGAAAAGACCAGTACCCGCCAGTCAGCGGCAGACAGCATGAGAGGTCTTGAGGCGCTCCACTCCAAAGCTGCTAAACATCCATCAAACGCACTCTGCCTCCTCTCGGCTCTCTTAACATGTTCTCCCCGCAGTATTCTGGATACTGACCTTGTTCCACAAGAACAAAGTCTTCCTGGTGAAAAAAAAGGCAAAACACACACACGCACACGCACACACGCACACACACACACACAGACACACACACACACACACACAAACTGAAAAAGAAGACAATTGGTTGGGAAAACAGAGTTCCACAAGGGGATGCTGGCTGAGATGTAACCTGGTGTTTCAGGACACAGGGAATAAGTTGATCATGAAAGACTGTCAGCAGTGAACAGAGGCACTGGAACTTTACTTTTTTTTATTTATGGAAAAAAAAAAGGATATCATAAGGACATGCACATGCACACTACTACTAATTGTTCTAACACCAACAGTTCCTAGCCACTTTGCATACAAAAGAAGCGAATTAACAACAAAGCGTCAGGCTGTTCAGTGATCCTAGCCACCGACAAGTAACCCCGTCCCCACCACAAGTCTTGATGGGGTTCACGCGGCTCCTCCGACGGACAACTCACACAACAATGTGCAACATGAATGGAATACTTAAGAGACAAGTGTGGGAGAATTGAATCTCAGTTTGCTGACTTTAATTCTGAAGTGAACCCAGTGCCTGACGCTCTGCCGGGGAGGAAATGCCAGGCATTCTGTGGCTTTTTCAGAATCCTACATTTTTTATCTCCAGCAGATAAAGTGAAGAATTTGCATTGTAGTACAGTATATTTCAGTATGCAGCATTTGATGCCAAAAAGAGTTGTGTAATCAAATGCTCATTATAGAAGAACCAAGGCACCGGGCTCATGTATAGAGTTGAAGGTCACTGGCTTATTGAAGCATGTTGGTGGATACTGCTGACCTAGAGGGCAGATATATAAAAAAAAGAGCAGTGTCGAACTCCAGTCACATGACGCTCTGAGGGATGTTTCTGCACATGCCAAGATGAGTCATGTATTCATCTGGCAGCGATGAGGAATCTTATATATAATGGATGTGCAGATCTTACGTGCCCATTAGGCAGAGATGGATTTTAATGCCACCTGATGCTACACATGCTATAATGTGTGGTGGGTCTGACGGACAAGTTCATTTGTGATTTCATCATTTTTTCCCACTTTTTTTGCATGTACTGTAACTGTATTGCATGTGTTGCATTTACCTATTTGTCCCACATGCACATCCAATGAATGAAACATCACAGACACATCCTGCAGTGGTTTTGAAACCTATATAGCTCATAGAGTGTATCGTCCAGATTCATAACATGAATTAAACTGTTTGATGTGATGGGTTCACCCAGGCCTTAATAAAAAATGTTTCCTCCCTTCACAGCCAAGGTCGTAGAAGGTCACGCTGCTTTTTCTCCACTTTGAACTCTCTGTAGATTTCTCATCTGCACAGTGTGTAACCTGTTACATGCAGATGATTAGTCTTTCATGCATATTTCGGTCCACTTGCTCGCTGTTTGTCTTTGTAGTCCGCACTTACACAGTCCTTAAGGCATTATTCATGTTATCCCTTTGAGGAGGGCCAAATTCTTTAGTATGTAAAAGATCTCATGTTGGTTACACAATTTCAGTGAATGCTGAAAAAAAATAAAAAATCTGCATAATCTTGGAATGAAAATGAATTCTTGCTCCAAGGACTGGCTGAACTTATGAGACTATCAAAAAAAAAAAGAAAACTAAATCCAGCATCTGCATGTGACAAAATGATAAAACCAAAGGCAACATGTCTCCCGATTTGGAGTTTCGGATGTCACCTTATCTCTCAAGCTTAGGAGTTCAGGAGGAAAGCTGAAAGCGAAAAAATACGTAAATCCTACACAAATCTAGACTCAAAAATAACTGTCACCAAACACGCTTACTACCGGTGTGTCTAATGTGCCTGTTAACCGCCCGAACCCAACCCCACTGTCTGCATCACCTGGGGAGAGCAGGTGGGCGCTTCTTCGGAGAGAGCTCCAGCCTGCCAGGAGCTGACAGATCCTTTTCATCCTGCCAGAGATCACACTCTTTATCTGGGCATGAGAAAGAGGAGCGGGCGCCAGGTGAAACACAGGTGGAACTGTCTCACACCTGCTTTGGGACCCGCGAGTTTGATCTGTTTGCCTTGTTTAGCTCCGTTTCGGAGCGGTTGCAGCGCTTGACATACGGCGGGGACAGGTGCACCAGAGACAACGTCGGTGAAAGGCATCTGCGCGGGGCTCTTCTTCGCCCCCCCTAATGACGCTCGGCTGACATTCAAAATTCATTCAGGTAATATATTAGCGTCGTCTGCCATTATGACTCAGGGACTGCTAATGGCGTGATGTTTCTCGCAGACCCAGTTAAGCCCCCAGTTCAGTTTCACTGAATGGAAGTCGAAGTGAATCCCAAATTTCCTCTCTAATACATATGTAAGCAGAACTGGCAATTAAGCTCCTTTTTTCCCCCCTGCAATTTGTTAACAGGCAAAACTGACAAATATGAGCAAAATAATTAAATAATGCTCATCAACATGCAAATTTAATACTCGATCCAATGTTTATCTGTTCACGGTAAAGGACTGAGACACAAGGCAAATGATTTCCAGCTGCAGCAGCATACTTCAAAGAGTCCAGGATTGTTGTAATTAAAGCAGGCATAGGATTCATTATTATGCTCATAAATCTCCCCTTGATTTCCCCTTGTTCGACATAAACCAGCGCAGTTGTTGCTCTGTTCCCCTCAGAGGGAAAGTGCGGTTGGCTCACAGTGAAATATATAAATCGAATCATGGAGTAACGGCGGCACAGTTCTGCTCATCTGCTGTCGTAACGGTGAAATGATAGAATAGTACAGATAGTCGTACAAGCGGATTCGCAGTTACATCATGATGATGCTCTTGCAAGAATTTGGGACTGGAGGTGAGCAAGTGGACTATTAATCTCTGCTGGAAATGTGTCCTGGCAAATCATGTCCAAGACTAATTGCTGTAAGGCACTTTCAGAATTTATTCTCGGCTATCAACATGTAAGTATTGTTGGTTATTTTGTAAAGTTAGTAAAATCCCATCCAGACACTTATGTCAGCAGTGTGCCACTCTGTGGCTTATTCCAGCTTATTATTCTTCCATCCATCTTTTATGATAGCCCATATAGGTAGACAGTATTGATGTTGCAAAGAAAACATTTTGTCAGCATTTATTTGGGGGATTTATGTTCATCTGCTTCATGCATTCATCATTTTAAATGTTCATTCAGTGGCCTGGGCTTTTCTCCATCCTCAGGGCCTGATGGATTGTTGACCTTCATCAGTGACACTCTGTCACTGCAGATGTCTGCAGCATCCATTCAGCGCAGCACAATTTTCCGAGAGGGGACACGGGGGCACTGAGTCATTCAGCCAGTGTAAGCACTGTGTTGCTTGACTGGGAAAGACACAAATATTTGATGAGTCCCCCGGCCGGCACTGCATTAAAGATGCAGCTCTGTGTCCAACACAAACTGTGCGGCAGTTTAAGGACCGGTTCACTCTGACTTGGCTGTGATCAGTGATCTCAAAAACAGAATACGGGAGCAACGCTAGAAAAATTTACAATTCATACGCTGCTCAAAAGTGCGGGTTCATCTCCTGGACTAGGCATTCAAAAAGAAAAGAGCAACAGAAAGTTCAAGAAGTGGAAAATGTCTGCACGCTGTATAGATCCAAGTAGACATGTGAGACCAAGCAATTTCTTATTTGTTGATCAGTCGGTGTAAGAGGATGAATTGGGTCATGAAACAACAGGCCTAAGGCTATGCAAGACTGCCTGTATACCATGAAACCGCAACTTAGCCTGTTACATGTACAGTAAAGGGTTGATTAGTGAGGAATAAAATTGCAGCAGTCATGCAGTAAATCTAGCTGCCTTAATGACTCCCGAAAAGATATTTCATTCTGGATCTTTAAAGTCACACCATGGCCCCAATCATGCTCTAATGATCCCTAAGTCCCAGTCCCCTATGCCTCCTGTCGTGACATGTGTAATCACATTAAAAGGCTGTCCAACCCTCTGTCAAAACCCTGCTTTTGGGTCTGCAGCAGTGAATTCTTTGATATTAGAAAAAAAAAGGAAATCGGGAAGATAAATATAATGTACAATAAAGTATATATAACTGATGGCATGTAAGTATATAAGTGTTTATTTATCAGCATAGTTTGGCTAAAATCAGGCAGTTTGAACGGTGGCCTTACAGTGAGCTAAAGTTGATATAATAAAGTGAGAAATAATTGAGACTAAGCAGTCTCTCTGTGTGTGTGTGTGTGTGTGTGTGTGTGCGTTGGAGTGGGTGCGCTTTGCAATAAGGAAAAGATCAAGACTGCCGCATTAGGATGAGGCAAAGTCCTTATCTGCAAATGGGGAGGAGAAAAGGAGAAGAGAAATACAAAGAAATCCACACCCATATATGGAGCCTGCGCTGTATTTCATTTCACACAATTATGCCCCACCATTTGCCCGCAGTTACATTCATTGAAAATCCATCCCTGCGTTAATGGAATTATAATGATGTAGTGTATGCCGTGGCACCTAATCAAATGGAATTGATTTAAGTTACTTTTTGGCCCGGGGCCATCGCAGCTCAAGGGCCCTGTTCCTGTCTTCTGGTTCTCTGATGGTCCGCGGCTTTTGGGGGAACAGACGGAGATAAACGGAGGAATACGTGCGTATCTACGTGTGTGTGTGTGTGTGTATCAAAGATTGGTTACAAGAGAGTTAGTCTTTTAGACTTCATTTGGCACAAAACTGCGTGCGGATGCCCGGAGCTACACGCGGCAGTTCGTTTGATGCAGATTCACCAGATTCATGTGTATTTTGTGTTATGTTTTTCAAAAGCCCCCTCGGTATAATGGCAGACTGCTATGCCCAGCAGTTGTGCGGCTGCACACACATCAGCATACTCACGTCCTCGCCACGACAATGCTAACAACATGCTAATGCTGAACAGGTGTGATGCCGAATGTTGACCACGTTCTCCATCCTGGTGTATCTGCAACCCAGCGTCTGCAAATTAGCACCAAACACAAAGTACAAAGGAGGCTGATTAAACAGTCATTAGAATTGCAGGTGCTTAGTCATACACCAAAGTACTCGAAAAACTGATACTAATATCTTTTAATGGCTCAAGCTGAAAAAAAATGTATAGATCGTCAAAGTGGCTGCAATTAATTCTGATGTGAAAATGAATGTCTGTTCCACATTTCATGACAATCCATTTGATCATTGTCCCAAATTTGACAAAAAAAAATCACAAATTGTGAACCGAATGGTGGAGATCAACACAATCGAATTCATCATCTGGGAATCAAGAATGTCCGTACACAATTCTTATTATTATTCATTCTGGGTATGGCGCTATAGAGGGAAAAATCAAGGGATTTCAAAAATCCAGAGGATCCATAGTTTGGGCATCATCATCATACCCCAAATAATCCACTAGATGTCTGAGTTAAAATGTCAACCTCCTAATCGTAAGGTCAGAAGATCACCAGCTTTGGTGCACTTCCTCCTCTGAAGACCACGATAGTTGGTCCAAAACCGCTAAGATATATGAATCAGAACTAAATCTGCTGGTGGATGGACTAATCTGACAGACATGGTCGATGCAGAGTCACTGGCATGATTTAAAAACTGAGCAATTGCAATCTTGCACAAGAAAAGATGACATCCTACTCCCGAAGTGCATTCTCCTTATGAATGCAGTGTTCATAACATCTGTCTGATCTTGGTGATGCTACGGAGGTGAAAGAAGGAGGTTATGACCATGTGGCGGTCGTGGGGCTGAAGGGAGAGTGGTGGAATCGAAAAATTACGCCAGGGTTGCGGGCCTGGGGAGATGGGGAGACAGTGGTGCCATCAATGGTGAGTGTGGGGTTATTGATTTTGCTCAGTGTGGAACTGCGGAGGGAATCAGAGCAGCACGGGCGAGGTTTGACCGTCTGACGCTGAACTTGAGCTGACCACCGTCCACCGCACTGCTCACAAAACTGCTTTGCCAACCGAATTCACAAAAGCGAAGTCGCAGGCCGCGTCACCCAGCTGATTAGCCTTTTGTGAAAGGGCTGCCTGTTTGACACAGCTCTCTATTACATGTTCTGCTCTTCTGAAAGAGACCACTGGAATATGTCCTTGTATATATATTCATATATATATATGTAAACGAAAAATATCCTTTTTTAATTAGTAACTGAATCAGCTTGGGCGAAAAAGGTAGCAGAGTGGCCAGGAGTTGAGCAGAACATGAAAAAGGCACACTCGGGCAGAAAGTGCCTCTTGTGGAAAGAGCAGGAGCTTTTTTCATGTTCACAAAAGCTCATTCTTGCAATCTGTTTCTCCCTTCAGTGGACGAGGTGGAATCAGATAAAGCGCAGAACCTGAAAGCATGAAAAGCACAACCCTTTTCCCCCTGCTCGCCGAAAGCATGCAGCCCAATTGTGTATGACAAATTGAGAGCCTTTTTCGCAATGTCCTTTAGCAGGCATGTTCCTCGTTCTCCTGTCTCCCTATCGTGGACGACCCGAGTCTCCCGTTTCCTGCACGCCTCGCCAGCACAAAGGGGAAAGTGGTGACATTTATTGGGGCCGGGATTATTTGTATTCCATCTCTTCCCCTCACCACATGTCGGCTTTTATGAGCTCACTCAGGCGAAACATTGAAGAAGCTCATTCTTTTATTAATCCTCACAATGACAATTCAAAGCTTCCGACACACCGACTTTACCGCGTGTGCTTGCACTTTCTACTTTAAGAAATCAGGTTCCTGTCATTTAAAAAAAAAAAAAAACGTCCCGTGGTTGTCGGCTTACGTAAAGTTTTTGCACCATTCAGACTTTTTTTTCCATTTTGGGGCAAATGGGACAAATAGGTACAACTATAGCACCTAAAGAGTTGAAGTAAGTAGTTTCCACTTATAATGTCTGACAACCTTGCTCCATATGGTGTTGAGTAGGAGAATGCACTCAGCTGGTGAGCGACTCGACCTTGTTATGTCGCCACTCTGAATCCGCTTTTTGCCTGATGTTTGTACAAATTTAGCAACACATAATTCATTATAGCAAGCCTGAAGTTTTTGCCCTTTTTATTTTTCATTTTTTTGCAGCATCTCATACCTAGAGACAAACATCTTACCTAACCAAGCACTGATTTAGGCACTTTGCATTTTACAGCTGCCATGGGCTCAGTTTTACAGTTCGACATCTGTGCTAACCCCGAGGTGCGATAACCGAAACATGTCAGATATCACAGCGCTAATATGCCGGGGAACAAATATCGACCGAGGTGTCATAATCAGATGCACACAGCATGAAAGCATAACTGGGTCACTTGGTGCTATATTCGAAGATTCGGTTATGCTCCGTATCAATAGGGCAACTGTGACAGCAAATTATTATTTGGAGGATGATGTGAGACATTTGTTTGACCTGATGGCCTTTACCTGTATGAAGCATGAATAAACATGAAATACACTACATATTAAATATATGGTTGCATGTGACAGTTTGAATTTCAAAAACATCAGCTGTAAGCTGAGGGTATCATCGAATATCAGCGATAGTTGAGTCTGATGTAAATGAATACTAATTTAAATGAATACTAATAGAAGTAGGACACGTCTCAACATGCTACCAAACATCTGAGTGTGTGTCTTTGTGAGGATCAGTTTGACTCTTAGACCTTTACGGAATGAGGACATCTGTGAAAAATTACATTTTGGTGAACTTCAAAGGGTTGTTTGAGGGTTAAGACTTGATTTTTGAACTGAGGTTAGAATTTAATTTAGATTACGGTCAGGGTCAGGATTGGATTATGGGAATGCTTTATGTCAACAGTGTGTGCGTGTGTGTGTGTGTGTGTGTGTGTGTGTGTGTGTGTGTGCGTGCGTGCGTGGTTGCGTGCGTGTGTGTGTGTGTGTGTGTGTGTGTGTGGTTGCATGCGCGTGTGTGCCTGTGTGTTTAATCTCCATAAATTAATATGAAAATATATGCGACTAGTGCACTGTAAACATACTCGCCACAGTTCTACTGTAAGTGAAACAAATGAGATGAAACAAACTGCATCTAACTCATCATATATAGTGTAGCAAATTTATGATAAACAGAACAGCAAAACATAGTTTCTTCTTCTTTCACTGGTCAATGTGGAGATTTGAGGATATTTTGCTCTTCTTTATTCGTTCTTCATAGACAAAGAGTTGTAGGTGTGCATTCGGGATCGAAGACAGGGAAGACAAAGTAACAAAAAATTCAATGTCGCAGCAGCATTTAAACCCATTGAGGGAAGTTGCACTGGCTCGTGCCATCAATGACTGCTTTTAATGTTTCAATAAGGTTCAATGATAATTCAATACGCTCAGGATACGATGGGGGGAGAGGGTGAGGGGGTTGGGGGGTAGCCACAACTCCAAGACATAATGATGGATTATGACCAAACCAGACTGCATGTGGAAGTGCACAATCAGCTAAATGTAAGCCAGAGGCTGAGATTTTCATAAATATGTATGGCATCTTACATATTGTTAGGAGCCTGCAGTGAATTACAGATCAGCATTGTCAATTCAGAAACACATAACTCTGCCGAGGTGCATTTCAAAAGTGACGTGCAAATATGACAAAATCGTCCCATAGAGCAGAAGAAAAGTTAAGTGCCTCATTTGACTTTCAGGCGCATATGTAATGAGTTCAAGTGACTTTTTGTCCCACTGGTTTTTATCTGTCGAGGTACAAAAAAAAAAAAGAGAGATCTTTCTCTGGGGAGACTTCATTACACCACGACGAGAAACTTGTAGAGGGAAGTTTGCAAAGTCCAGCGTTGATTGGGGGGAGGGGGGGCAATAAGGTAAGACCTGCAGAGCAATATCTGCAGCAGTCCCGCTCACAATCTTGTTTTTCAGTTTCTGAAGCAATCACAAGCCAGCGGAGCACAACTGCACCGCAATTAAGCTGTCTCTGATTTTTAATTAAAACTAAGAGGCGTGATCCGTCTAAAACTTTGTTTGCCTTTCAGGCAACACAGGTTATCATCTTCATAATGCATACGATTATAATGTTGTGTGAAAAAATGATCACATTACTGTTCACATTTTCGACTAATATGGGGGCAGGCAGACAGAGGGACACTTCCCCCCCCCCTCCGTCCTTGTAGTTTGCCATCTAAACATTGTTACAAATTAGGATAATAATTGTAATGGAAACATGAATTATTCAGAGGTGTGAAGCAGCTGTGCCCAGTAGGCACAATCAATACGCCGTCTGACACCTTCACCAAGGCAAAAGTCCATTACAAGTTCTAATGCATCTGAACCAAAAAGCAATTTCACGTTGATTTCTCTGGAGACGGCACGGGGGAACTTGAGAGAGACAAATAAACAGTGCCGCGGTGAGCACACACAACCCTGAGGGATGCAAGCCTTTACTGTACAAAACGGTTGACTCTTGACTTTTTTTCTTTGACAACCCAGGACATCAGAACTGCGGCTCTTTTGAGATCCTGTCGGGATGAAAGAGCGAGCGGAGCAGACGACAGAAGAAACAAAAGAGCACAGAGCAATCAACTTAACCAGGACCGGTTTCCGCCGCTCGCAGGCAGAAAAAAAAACAAAAAACGTGGCGAATTAACCTTTTTCTCCCTTATAGCCTCCTCTTCGGTGTGCCTCATCTTTCATACTTAACGGAGTCGTTGTTATTGTTTGGATGAGCAGTGCGGCACCGAGTCGCAACTCATGTGGAGTTTACCATTCTGGCTAGGAGTGGGAAGAACATTATTACGAGGAGGAAAGCCACACGGTGAATAGAGTTATAGTTTGTCTTGTAAACCGAAATCAAGACGCACTGCCGCATCAGTGACGATCACCGTGCTCACTTACTTTGATGTATTTGGTTGGTTTTGACTGTTTTAAGCCAAGAGATGTGAGGAAACAAAACAAAAAACCAGACAGCTTCATCACTCATACAAAAACTCACACAAGTCAAATTAAGCTTTGGCTTAAGTCGTTTTCTTGCAGAATAATGATCCGAGGCTAAACAGCATACAATACAGAACTGAAGTCTTCAGCACTGCATTGATTTCCCAACAACGGAAATCTTCCCCCCTTCCCACCGAAAAAACGAAAACTTCCAAAACAGAACTTTTTCCGGTGTCTTCCGGAAACTCGATGTCCAAAGTGGGCTGTTTTTTTTCTTTTCTTTTTTTACCCCCCTCCAGGTCTATTTGGTCGACTTCACCTTCTGAGAGCAACATCTTTGGGAAAACAAAAACAAACGCAAAAGTCTGTAATCCTGCCCCTCAAAGAGGAAAGTCTGAGAGCCCCGGGGCTGTTGCTGATGGGTTGCTGCTGCCGCTCCACTGGGTGAGAGAGGTGTAACAGAGCAGATCGAAACCGACCGTGGAGAAAGGCGGTCAGCGTTTCCACAGAGGCAAACACAAATGCGTTTTTATTTACTGTACAACTGGAGGAAATACTCTTGACACTTACGGATACACTTTTTTTCCGTACAAATCTGCTCCCAGCTGGTGCATTCCGCAGATGATGACCTAACTGGTTGTCTAGAATAATGCCCTGCGGCTTATGATATTTACCGTGGACTTTCATTATGCAGAACAGTCACAAATCAACAAACACATTCAATGTGGTTTGCATTAGCTGATGTCAGAAAGTGACTTCCATTTGCTCCGAAACGCCCGAGATCGATTTGCTCTGCAAAGAGGAATAACCCTATCTGAAATATTTTAATGCAAGTTCTGCCCCGGAGTTAAAAACTATCAGACAGACGTATTAGTCGGCGCTACCTCTCTGCTCCGGCTTGTCTGAGTTGCTGAATATACTTCACGCTTCCCCTTATTAGTTTCTTATAATTCTCCAGGAATGGTCTTCCGTGGGCCTTTGGCTTCAGTCGGCCGCTGTTTTTTTTAGAAGCGTGTTAACAAAGAGATGAAATGTAATTCATCAGGGCCGACACCAAATCTCTTAATATGACAAGGCGTCCTGCAGGGTCCCAGACTTTATTGGCCCGGAGATTAATGGACCGGAGGAGTAATTCAAAGTGAAAAATCAGTCCCTTGAGAAAGGGATCCACCATATTCCAGGCCCTGTGAAAAATCCCAAATAGAAAATAGAGCGTTTTTTTTTCTTCGGCTCTCTAATTTACAGTTGGCAGTTAGGTGACACGCTATACCTTCAATGTGCAATCCAATAGCTTCGGAACCAGATTGATTTTGAAGGTAGAAAATAACAATGATAATTCCTTCATCGCTCGCACCCTCCTCCTGGGACATTTGAGCCCTAAATCTTTAATTAGATAACTGCCATGTTCGATTTAAAGTTTGAAGTTTCACGTCGTAGGCAAGTCCATTCCTTGCGACAAATTATTTGAAAAGCGGCAATTCAAATAACTTTGCTCTGTGACACGCAAAGGACAAGATGGCTTAATCGCTGAGTAGGTAAGGAGGTACTCAAAATGATCTGTTATGAAATATTAACCTCACACTGCTTAATGAATTACAGCAAACACTTGAAGGTCCGTCAAGATGCTTTTAAGCATCTTTAAGCACTAAATCGCTCCTGCCTAATGTTTCTCTGCAATGTCTGCTTCTACCGTCGGTTTCATTGAATCACCTCCGACGTGGATTTGTCCACGTCTAAAGTAAAGTGTTTTTGGACACACGCCCCGTAATAGTCAGTTACAGTCCATAACTGGGCTTTTACTTTAGAATTTCACTTAGAAGAGGGAAAAAATAAGTGTAATCGTACAAAATCTGGCCATCTCCATCATGTTCCATTATGTGCGATCAAAGTGCAACGCGGCTCTTTATATACTGCATCCGCCAGTCAATCGTCTGGCTACTGTGGTTTTAAGTGAGTGACGAATTTTCCACTTTGCCCTGTTATGCCGGCAGTTGGGGGTTGTCATTGCTCTACATTAGAGAGTGTAGAGCCGTGTCAGCCACTGTAATGGTCTGCATTTAGGGTAAATGAGGGAGGCTCATATTTTTGTTTTGAGCCGTTTTAAGAGGAGATAATATAAAGGGACCATTGTGTTTTTCTGGGCTCAGATCCAACAGTCTTTAAATACAGTAAGTGGCGTTTAAGCAGTGCAAAAAAATGGTTCGACAAACTACACTAACTTTAAACATTTTGGCAAATATTACAATTTGGATTGTGTCTGGGGCTGCGCGGTGGTGTAGTGGTTAGCACTGTCACTTAACAGCAAGAAGGTTCTGGGTTCGAGTCCAGGTTCAAACCAACCAGGGCCTTTCTGTGTTCTCCCCGTGTATGCGTGGGTTCTCTCCGGGTTCTCCGGCTTCCTCCCCACAGTCCAAAGACATGCAGAATGGGGTTAGGTTCATTGGAGACTCTAAATTGACCTTAGGTGTGAATGTGAGATTGAATGGTTGTCCGTCTCTGTATGTGGCCCTGCGATAGGCTGGCGACCTGTCCAGGGTGAACCCCGCCTCTCGCCCAATGTCAGCTGGGATTGGCTCCATCTAGGCCCCCGTGACCCTTAAGTGGATTATGCGGTAGATGATGGATGGATGGATGGATGGATGGATTGTGTCTGATAGTGTGTCAGTGAAAACCCTAATAAGGTTCCATAAGACAGGAGATATTTGGTGCTTTATACGGTGCATGTATTAGCACAGCCATAACATCCAGGGATGAAATGTTAACTGAAGTATTTTTTCACTTTTTAATTTACTTAGTTTTTATTTGTACAGGTTAAATCATATTGTGAAAATGTAAAGTAGCAAAGCTTTCAAAAAAATATCACCATGAATAGTTTTATATCTAGATGATCCTAATTCAGACATTACAGCAGCCCTAAAACAGAATGGGTACAGGTAAAAATAAGAATAGAATTCAATTAAATTCAGGGGCTGTAGTGGTTAGCGCTGTCCCTTCACAGCAAGAAGGTTCTGTGTTTCGAATCCAGGTCCGAACCAACCAGGGCCTTTCTGTGTGGAGTTTGCATGTTCTCCCCATGCATGCGTGGGTTCTCTCCAGGTTCTCCGGCTTCCTCCCCACAGTCCAAAGACATGCAGAATGGGATTAGGTTAACTGGAGACTCTACACATATTTATGGACAATGTGCAATCTGGGAAATGTGCAATCATGGACAATATGCAATCATTACTTGCACAACCATCCGTTTTAATTCTATCTGCACTATATGCTCAGTCAACAGAGACATTTTTTTAATACACTTCTATTTATATAATTGTTCTCTTTTACTTACTGTTCTTTTAAAGTGAATGTATGTTTGCTATGCAAATGCACCAGTGGGAAAGTTTAAAAAATGTTGTACAATTAACATGTGCAATGACAATAAAAGGCCTCTATTATTTTCTATTCTATTCTAAATTGGAGGTAGGTGTGAAAGTGAGAGTCAATGGTTGTTCGTCTCGTCGTATGTTGGCCCTGCGATACGCTGGTGACCGGTCCAGGGTGTACCCCGCTCCTTCTTAGACACAGAACACATGAGGTGCACATTTAACACCCTAAAAAGGGCAGCAAAAAATAAATAAATCAAAAACTGACTTGGTGATGTTGAGATCAGGGCTCTGGGAGCCAGACCATCTAAAGTGAATAAAAACCAGCACAATTCTGTAAACAGCTGTTATGTAAAAGACAACAAGGTATAATTACATCAGTCATGATGTGTTTGAGCAGAATTATTGGTGCACAATTGTTTTACTGCCATTTCTTCCATGCCACAGTCGCTTGCTGCTGCTATGGCCTCATCACGGTGCACAATTAATTCCATATCAGATTTTCTCTGTTATCAGACTATGAACTGAGTCTAGATGGCAATTAATTTTCAGTGTTGTTTATTGTGTAAATTGCAGGAGATTTAAATCTCACATGTCTTCCAGGCAGAACCATCAAAGGAAATCTCATAGTTTTGAAAGGTTTGTAAATGGCCTCATAACATCTACAAATATTCATAGCTGTTACATAAGTAATGGAAATATAAAAAAACAAAGTACAATCCTTTCATCAAATTGATTTTCTAAAATAGGTCAGAATCAAGTAATTGGTCTTTGGTCACTATAAAGTGCCCAAAGATCCAGAAAAGAAAAATCGAGAGCAACTGAAAAAAAATTCCAACCATCTCTTGGCACTTCGATAGCACTTTGGCTGCCTACTTCTTTTTTTCTTCTTCATAAAAGGAATCAAGTGCGCTGAGTGATCACATCAGCTCTCATTACTGTGGCATTTGGGAAACAGAAGGACACAATCTTCATATGCCGCGTCTCCTTGTAATCACCTTTACCACGAGATTAATGACAGGGAATATGTCTTTGGGTGGGGATGAGTCACCCAGGCAGGCCAGCCAAGTGGGAGACACATGAAAATGGCTTCTTTCTCATTTTTTGTAGCCATTAAGCGCTTGACGGCGGAGAGGGCTGTCCTTTAAACACCCCGTGTCCTCCAGCAGCATTCCAGTTAAATAGCAGGTATTCGTTAGGTGTTGTGGGGACACAGTGAAGCCTGTAATGGGCACACGAACCTCCAGCTCGAGTGACCTGCTCGTACTCAAGGGTGCCAATGCTCTCAGCAGGCCCTCGTGAAGGTGGATACAACCTTTCTATGCTTGCGAAGAAAATCCCAAAATGCGGTCAGTGAAATCAGTTGCGACTCTTCTTCCGTGTCAGAGAGAAGGTTTGCAGGTTTATTTGATTTTGTACAGTTTATCTCATATATTCAGTTTTTTCGCAGGGCCACTGACATATTGTGGCTCTCTATGGTACGTCTGCCTCCTCCCCTCAGTTCGAATGTGACAGACAGATGCGTCACATAGACTCACCGAGACACCTTTTCGTTTCCAATTTCCTTCGCCTTGGATGTAAAAACGGTGTCAAACCCTGTTAGCGGGGAAATGAGATGACGATGAGTTCGCAGGGAGTGTGATCTTTGTGTTTTTTTTCTCTGTTTTTTTTTTAGTCCAGCGAGACCGACCTGCGACAAACGCAGTCGCTTTGCATTTTGTTCTGCCTTTGTCGAGTAAAGAACCTGTTAAAAATCACCTGGGCTGTCTGCATCGTCACTGCCTGTGTCACCGTGTCGGCAATGCGCCCGGGGTAAAAGTTCTCCTGTCACCTATTGCTCGTCAAAAGTCTCCTTGCGAGTGGAAAGGAATTTTGCCCAGTTCACACGCAGTTCAGTTTCTTTTTGAATTAACATCAAACTGCCTCGTCGTTCTCATCACAGAACCTTTATATAACCTCGGTGTGACTCGTACTGTAATCACCGCTGACGGATTCCCCATAGATCATCTGTGCAGCAGCTTATTAGAAACCATAGTTTTGTATGCGGGGGATCTACAATCAGGTCAGGTAAGGTGAGGTACAGGACAAGGTGTGTGAAACAAATAGTCCACGTTCTTTCTTTCATCTATGCTTGTACCACAATAAGCACTTTTATTGTATGGCGGTTTTGTTTATTGTTCTGAATTATTGTAATTGGAACCACGACAATTAATCGTAAGGAAATAGCTTTTGGAATCCAATTTTGCAACCTTTTTCCTACAAACAACCAATTAGTTTTTGTGCCGAATGAATAACCAAACCGAGACCCTTTAAAATGCCGGAAACTTTTTGTGCTCATTATTGTAACCATGGCGACGGAGGTTCGTGGCACCTGCCACGTTGAGGCACATTTTCAGGTCATATCAGGGGGTCGGGACAAGTGACGTTTGCGGTCGTTCAGTTCGAAGGGCTTGTTCAGTTCGCCCTGCAGATGTGATGACAGCAAGGGCCCAGGAGACAGGGGGTCAAAATGACTCTGCCCTCCATTTCATTCTGGATTTCTGTACTTTCCTTTCACATTACAAGGTTGATTTACCTTGGCCTCTGAGGGCTTTGAAACCATTATCCAGGGCACTTTGTGTGATCTCAAAGAACAACTCAAAGCCAAAAGATTGCAGCCTGCTTAAAGAGCCTGGTTAATGCTCCTTTAACCACGTGCCATTTTGTGTTAGGAAGATGAAGTGTTTTATTTTGCCTGGTGAAACCCCTTTGAAAATCAAAGACTCATACCATTTAAATATAGAATTAGCCTATTGGATTAGATTAAACTTGACTTAACCCCACTGCTTCAGGATATAGGCACTGATTTATGTTACTGCCAGTGGGTGCTGTAAACAGCCGAATGCCCGACCCCCACACCCACAATAAATCTCATGCAAAAAACATATTCTGCGGGAACTGATGCCATAATGATATGGAATATATAGTCGGAAGCATTACAGCACCTTAGGAAATAAACAGCAGTGACCGACATGCACACACGTGCTCATGCCACTGCAAAGTCAGTGAGCCATGAAGTAACTTTCGAATCGGCCTACAAGCCCACGCAGTAAAGTCACTCATCAAGAAAAAAGGCCCAAACGGCGACTAAATATTTAAATTTGATATGTTTTCACTCCCCATTGTCATAACCTGTTTATGAGGAGAGTCTCTGTCCTTGACCCTGCCGGGTCAGAGCTCGGTAAACACCAAATTGGATCGGTCTCGGAGCGACGCTTTGATTGATGGTTAGGGTTCGGGGCGGGTGAACGACGACTGACTTCGAAATCACCAATCACAGATACGTAGTCCCCCCAGTTGATCCAATCTGACACCAACTGTGAAGTTTGATATCAAATCAATGTAAATTTAGCCCGGACTGTATGCTGACACGCATGGGCGCTTGGCAGTATGTGGGTCCACTCGCAAAAATAGGCGCCCATGCTTCAGGAACACAATGCAAGTTGGCTGAAAATCACTATACAGAAACTGTAAAGATGGACCATGTTCTGTTCTGTGCTTTGTGTTTTGACATTTAAATCGACAATTGCAATTGATTCAGACAAGATTAAGACGCATTTTAAAGCCAGTTAAAAATACCATACACTGTATGTATGTTGACCACATACAGTCGTTTACTATAAGTACACTAAATGGGGACAAAATGAGCCACTCTGTGCGAGTGAGGCCACTGAAACAAAACTCAATGTCCTAAGAAGACTAAGGACAGTGAAAGTGACCAGGTACAACAGAGCAAAGCGAAGAGTAGAAAGGTTAATCAAGCTCATAGTTAATTGCAGCTACAGAGATAAACTGGGCAACGTTAAGATGCAATGCCTGTGTGGGTGAGTTATGGGTTGTCAGCGATCTTAGTCCCCTCTCCAAACTTCCATCCCCTCCTCCTATTTCGATACTTTATAGTACTGGAATGAACTTTTGATTTGTGTTGTTCATCCATCCATCCATGGGGCATCCCAAGTAATTCCCCTCTGGATCACCCCTCTCCATGAATCACATTATCTTGGAGGGAGGGGGACCTTGGTGACCTTTGGATCAGAGTTTTTTAGGATATTTACCATATTTACATTCAATTTTAATGTCAGACTATGAGCCACGTCCCTCACAGCGACATGATATATTGCCTACATTGCAGGCAAAATGTTTGACTCTGTGTGTGTGTGTGTGTGTGTGTGTGTGTGTGTGTGTGTGTGTGTGTGTGTGTGTGTGCCTGTGGTTACAAATGACAGCACGCATTTACAGACGCTCAAACATGTTGCCTTTCCTCCACCTGTAAATAAGAGCTCCTGCCATGTCACGGTGTCGCTCAAACCATTGTAATGGGCTTGTAGCCATTTTTTTTCACTTGGATTTTTTGACATAAAAGAGGCATGAAAGTCATCGGGTCCCTGTGTGGAGCTGGCGGAGTGGCAGCTCTAACAAAGCCTCTCAGTCAGAGCCCTTCTCAATAGTCTATCAGCACCATACTGTGTACAGCGAGTTTTTGTGCCCGTGAATACACGATGATCACATTTCCTTGTTCAATATGGTTGAACGATGTTCACTACTGACTTGAAGTTGAAGAATCGCTCTCTGGCTGAAATGAAAATGAAATCACTTTCGTAACACAACGTTACCATAACTGTTCACGTGCTCCTCAACCTCGTTGGCACACATTCCCTCCCAACAACTGGTGCCGGGAAGCATTTCCAGAGGGAGAAACAGCCACATTGAAAGTAAAGACAGGTGGAAATATTCCTGGCATGGAGCTCTGGACAAAGCATCCGCAATAATATTATTTTTTTTCCTTTAATATGACGGTTGTCGAGTTACATAGATGGATATTTCTGCTGGTGTTTTCCGGCAACATAACATGTCATCACTTTCATCCAAGCTAAAGGGCAAAAGTAATGAGCGTCAGAATCGCCCTCTTCCAGGGATCCTCATACCCCACGAATACTGTATGTCCACGTATCCAAGCACGGCACGGGTCCACATGCTGAGCTCTGGGCTTGGGATTAGTCCTGTTTCCCTGACATCTCGAGTGCAAGGGTGGTGAGTCACATGGCAGCAGTGAGTAGGTGAGTCCGACTTACTCAGGAGCTGTGCGGGCGATGGCAGGCTTTGACTCAGTGAGCCAAATGTGTCAACACACTGTTGGAACGCCGAAGGTCTTTGGAGACTGAAGATGAATGTTACTTAAAAAAAAGAAAAAGAAAGAAAAAGGACAAAGGGGGACAAGGGTTGAATCTTGACATTAAATTTGAGAGTGAAGTTTGAGAGAAAAGTGCCATTTGCAATAACTGCAACATTTTGCCCCCCTCACACTTACAACCGCTATTACAGTTAATGAAATTGCCGAGAGAAACCCGGAGTTTGGCTTAAGTACCTGTCGCAGCAGTCCCAGGTCAGCTGGTGACATTAACAAGGGAAAAACCCATTTGTCAGTTGTGAGACTGCCAACAAATCAATACCGCATCCCATGGAAAATAAGACTTTATTCAGAGGTGGAAATCCAATATCACTGTGGGTAGCAGAGCATTGGAGCCTCACTAGTCCATCTGACCTGTTAGCCTCTTCATCGGCCGTGAAAAACCTACAAGTCTAAACTGCAATGGCTTTTCCGATTCTTCTCTCAGACCAGGCCGATGACGCTGTTTATGGTCCGTCAGGGTGCAGTTGAAACTCTGGCAATGGAGACTCTCTTCATAATTCCTTTTTTTTTTTAACGGAACAGTGTTTCCAAGTACAGCGTGTCAGACTGACAAACCACATGTAGGGATGCAAATTCAACTGAGTTCAGCCAAGCAGCACTGGCGCCATCTCCACTGCTGTGAACAGACCGCTGACGAGGGTTATTGATGGTGTTCTTACGGCGCAGTACAAAAATTCTAAAAATGAACAGTGTGCACTGGCTCGCAGAAGAGGGACTGCCCTTCATTTTAATCTGGCTCACTCGTCACTCCATAAAACGGAGGGACGCAATGTCAGGCCAGTTGGACAGAAATTCCCTTTGCACAGGTCGGTGAGTCTCGATCAGATCATCACGTGTGATAATGCAATGCCACGCGTTTTAAGCTGCACCGACAAGTCTTTCGTTTACTGACACTATTTTTTTTCCGGAGCTGCCACCCGTGAGAAAAAGCACGACAATGAGACTCTTTTACTCTGTATGTGTTGCAACACACGTTGCACCAATTCAGGAATTAAAATCCCACTCTTCCAAATGACCTTGTCAAACAACCAAGGTGGGAGCCATCACAGTGGGAATAAGTGAGGTTCATTAACTTTCACAATTTCTCTGATTTTTTTAAGAGACACTCAATCAGACCAACACACGTTAAGGTACTTAAACACAGTAGGGTGATGACAGATTGCTTTGACTCAGACAAAGGAGATGGCTTTAAGATATTTGTTGTAAACAGGATAAACTTGATCGACCTGGGGTTCTGTACTGGAATCCAGGCAGAGGCTTCAGTCAACCCGTGTGTGTGTATGGTCACTGTGCTCCCCTTTTTTCTCCGTTGGTGCGACTGTTTAATTCTGTGTCTGTGATATTTGTTGAGCATATTTTGAGTTGTGGCTTCATCCTTCATCAGTTAATTAAGCAGAATGTAGAGTTGACAGTAAAAAATTGAAACTATAAAATAACAACTGATCCGAAGTCTTTTGATTTTGAAATGATGTGTCACATGTGAAATGTCACTTGTAAATTATAAAAAGGCATTTGCAAAAGCCCAATTTTTATCTAATAATTGATTTCTGGTTATCACAACCAGCCAAAGGGTAAGCCAGTGGCTTTTATAAAAAAAATTTCCTTAACGTAATATATTTTCAAATGAATATCCCATTTTACAGCATGCACTCATTTGTTTCAAGAGGACATATTCATTATGCCTATACATTATGCTCCTCAAATCCGGACCGATAAAAATAATTTAATCAGCAGATCCATCTGCACTGGCATTAATTACATTCCTAATGAAAAAGGAGAGAAAAGTGTGCATCCAATATCTCTCCATCATCCCCGAATTACCATATTCTGATGTAGCACCATCAGGAGTAGAAGTTCCTGGAAAAGATCTATCGCCAGGTATGATGAATTAAAATGTTTTATATATTTTATATGGTTTGGTACAATTTAGCATAACATAGTGTGATCCATGTCAATGTCTGTTTTTGCTGAAATCCCACAACCTTTTCCTGTAATCCAACCATAAAAATGTAATCTAAAGAATAAAGATAGATTTGTAGACCTGTTCAACTCAAACATGTCCATCCTAAACTTAATTATGACACATTCGCCTGACCAGCTATTTCATGTGAAATTTGAGGGAAACCCAGCGGCGAATGAGAGGTTTGCATGTCAGTCAATGGGTCAGTTTGACTTCTAACCTAACCTACAACTGGTAGTTGGGAGGTGGTGGGGAAACAAACATGCATCTTAGCAATGGGCTTGAAAATAATTGACTCGACCATCGACTGTCATCCAATGTGAGTGCAGGAGAAATAAATAATTGATTATCTTTATCTTGATGCAGAGGGCTCTATTTTCACTAATTAGAGCGTTTCTTTCTCACTATTCATGTATTCATCATGGCACGTATTGATAGGTCGGTGCGATGACAATTATTCATGTAACATCTATGCTACATTATATGATTTACAATGAGCAGAGGTCACATACTGTCTGTAAAGAGAACATTGGTGAGATTTTACATAATAATTAGTTGAACATGAATGTGCTTACTTGATTGTGACCAAGACATTCTCTGCTTCACTTCTTTCATTAGGCCGCAGTCACAATAGGTTAAATAAACACAAATAACTGTCAATAAAAAAATTGTTGAGCCTTTAATTTACTGTTTAACAGCATGACACAGGCTTTAAATAGTATGTTTCAGTAATTATTTTGAAAGTATTCGGAGCATAATTTTTGATTTTGGACGAAAAAGCCCAGTCAAAACTGAATGTTTAAAATTTCTAATTTGTGAAGATGTTTCATCCAATGAATCTATTTAATTTTGACAAAGAACCTGTCTACCTAACAAAATATTTGCAAACCACAGTGCGATGTATAAAACGGTCTTTGTTCGTCTCCTCGTGTTTGTGTGTTTGCAGGATCCTTCTGTCTCGAGGCCTGCGGGCGTGACTGCTCGGACAGATCTGGGTGAATGCTTGCATCTTTGCTGATCTATTTCATCATTAAAGCGAGTTTTGCTCTTTCATGCCATTCATTTGTTGCCCCTGCTCACGTCTTACCAATGAAATATTGAAGACACACTAAGACAGTTACTTCATGGGATTTTTTTTTTTCAGCAAATTTTGTTTTGCCATCTTCTCTTTTTGCATGTAATATTGATTTAATGCGTAATACGCACATAAATCACTCACACACACACTGTAAATGGCTTCGTAATACATATTCCTTGACAAATATTTACATCAGGTGGGCCTACTAATATCCAGGCCTCTGGTTTGTTGACAAGATGCCAGAATGATGTGGTTTAGGAAGGTCAATCTAAATTAATACAGCAGAATGATTGAAAGAATCTTACCAGGGTAAGACAATATGATTATGCTAAATGTTATGTGAAAGATGAAAATGATTTGTATTGTGTCATACATTATGAAAGAACGAATGTGTAATATCTTCGACGTGCTCTATTGTGGGTGAAAAGTGGTGGTCTGTTATCTATTCAATTCAATTCAATTTTATTTGTATAGCGCGGAGAGAAAAAACTCCCTTTTAACAGGAAGAAATCTCTGACAGAACCAGACTCAGTTGTGGGCGGAGCTTCTGTCTCGACCGGTTGGGGTGAGGAGAGAGAGGAGGAAGAGAGGAGAGGTGGGCAGAAAGAGGGTGGGAGGAGAGACAGTAGGAGAGAAGAGAGAGAGAGGACAGTTGTACAACCGCCGCTGTAATCACTACCAGACTGATACTTATAATTTGAAAAATACAATTATGTTGTTGTTATTATTAGTGATGATATTAATATTAATAATAACAATAATAATGACGGGTTTGGGTCCTGCAGCTCTGGGGTCAGAGATACACTAGGAGAGATAGAAAACACAAACAGGGTTAGTGACATGTACTGTAAACATATCGGGGGATGGGGGGGTAGTATAACAGTTGCTTTAATTTCTACCAGACTGATACTTATAATTAGTGAAAACTGATACTTATAATACAATGATGTTATTAATAATAATAATAGTAATAATAATAATAAGGGTGGCTGTGGCTCAGGACGTAGAGCCGTTTGTCCACCAACCCGAAGGTTGGCGGTTCGATCTCAACTCTCGCCAGTACACATGCCGTTGTGTCCTTGGGCAAGACACTTAACCCTAACTTGCCTCTGACGGCTCTTCCGACAGCGCATGAATGAGTATGAATGTGACAGAAAAATGCGTGGTAAATAGCAGGGCTGTATGAATGTGTGTGAATGGGTGAATGTGACTTTCCTGTAAAGCGCTTTGAGTGGTCTATATGACTAGAAAAGCGCTATATAAATACATTTCATTTACCATTTAAGGTTTGGATCCTGCAGCTCTGGGGTCAGATCTACTAGGGGAGAGAGAAAACAGAGTTAGTGACATGTAATGTAGATACATGGGGGCAGAGAGAGAGAGAGGGAGAGAGAGAGAGAGAGAGAGAGAGAGAGAGAGAGAGAGAGAGAGAGAGAGAGAGAGAGAGAGAGATTGAAAAAAAAAGTGGGAGAAGGAGAGAAGGAGAGAAGGAGAGAAGGAGAGAACGGGAGAGGGAGAAAGATGCTCATGATATAAGTTCCCCCAGCAGTCTAGGCCTATAACAGCATAATAAAGAAATGGTTTATTAAACACCTGAGCAGTTCTAACTATAAGCTTTATCAAAAAGGAAGGTTTTAAGTTTAACTTTAAATGTAGACAGGGTATCTGCATCCCTGACACAAACTGGGAGCTGGTTCCAGATGAGAGGAGCCTGGTGGCTGAAGGCTCTGCCTCCCATTCTACTTTTACAGACTCTGGGAACCACAAGTAATCCTGCATTTACAGAGCGAAGTGATCTATTGGGATAATATGAAACTAGGAGCTCTGTAAGATATGATGGAGCTTGATTATTAAGGGCTTTGTAGGTTAGGAGCTGTATTTTGAATTCTATTCTGAATTTTACAGGAAGCCAATGCAGGGATTCTAACACTGGAGAAATATGATCTCTTTTTCTAGTTCCTGTCAGAACTCGTGCTGCGGCATTTTGGATTAGCTGGAGGCTTTTCACAGACTTATTGGGGCATCCTAGCAGTAATGAATTACAGTAGTCCAGTCTAGAAGTAATAAATGCATGGACTAGTTTTTCAGCATCCTTTGAGATAGGATGTTTCTAATGTTCTTGATATTGCGCAGGTGAAAGAAGGCTGTCCTAGAGACTTATCTCACAGCAACTGACTTGGTTCTTGGCTTTGTGCACATTCCTCCTGGGCCGGAGAGTAGAGAGGGATGAATGAGACAGAGATAAGGCTGCTAATCATTTCCCCCCTCTATGTTTGAGTGGTTTATCAAGACCTAAGAAATAAAAACAAATGGAGACAATATGATATGAAATAATATGAAATTTATCTTGTCCCATGAAACACTTGGATGAAAGAGTTGGATTTCTGGATTGAAGCAACTGTGGTGGATGTGTCAATCCTGCCTTGCCCTGCTGCAACCCTGAATGTTACAATACACCCAGAAATCAACATTGAAATAGCGGAGACCAACCAAGCAAAAAGGTGGTCACTGTTTCTGATGAAGACTTCAGTCATGGGTCGTAGATCCACAGCTCTGAAATTGGCGCAGACTTCTCCGGAAGCTGTTCTCTCCTCTGACCCAAGGCATGACACAGTGTTCAAAAAATCAGTGACACTGAGGCAGTGGTTCACATCTACAACAGCCAGGGGCATGATGGAAAAAGTTACCTCTGTAGTCATACTGTGACCGTGATCACGGTGGAGTCCAAATGATGCGATGTGCCGCCCATCAATCAAGCTGACATGACTGGGGAAACCAATCTGTCGAGGAACATCCGAGCAAAGCCCCTCCAGTCTTCCTGCATGAAAACAGAGATGCAGTCCGACAATATCCAATAGCCTGCACCAGAGAGGGGGGAACGGCTGCCGCCATGTACTGTAGGGCCTGACTCGACAGTTTCTACATGGAGTTGATTCATATCCTGCAGTATGAGGTGAAGAAAATATCACAACTTTGTCCTGTGAAGGTATTCGCAACGGTTTCTAAAGTGAGAAATGAATTCAGATTTGCAGATTCCCAGATTTTGTTGGTCAACGGCAATATTCACCTTCACCGAGACATGACTGCAGTCTGATTCGCAATTGTTTAAGATCCGACAAAAATTGAATAATGTAATGGCATTTGCCTCGAGATATGCTAACAGCCATTAACATGAAATCTTAAATCATAGATCATAGATATAGATATTCTCGTCTCCTCTTGAATCCCTTATTCCATCTCTGGATAAGCACGTGACATATTATTCCATTTTTCTTCTTCTCCCGCAGCTGGCTCTCAGGACGTCATCCAATCACCACCCTTATATCAACACCAGCTGCAGTCCCTTTTCACTGCTGACAGTGACTCCCAGGACACTCCTTCGCGTTTTGATTGGGTTTTGATTGCACTCACTATATTGCTCTTTTTTTTCCATGAACAATTTAGCCATGTGGGGGAATGACCTGCAATTAGTGCAACAATTTAAAAAAATTACATTCCTCAAGCATCAGCGGTGCAGGTTTTTTTTGCATAGAAAGCCCACAGAGTTGGTATGGAAAAAACTAATTGATAATTCTTATCAAAACTTATACAGATATAACTTATAGTAATATATGTGTCATTGAGCTGTAGCTCTTCATGACACCTGTTGCTCTGATTCTGGTTTGAGTTTTGACGTTACATGAAGTCTGCCGTTGCAATTCGTGATGCAAGCAACGGGACAAATCCATGTGTCACCCCCCATGAAAGCAAATATCATACAAACTTGCTTTGGGTAAAAGTTGTACACTAGTAGCATATTGCTCGCACTATCTTTTTTGTTTGTTAGTAAATCCCCAGACCAGCAGTTGCTAAGGCCAGAGACAGAACATGATTTGGTCCTATTTTCCAAAATGCATGCCCCAGAAAAACAGCCGTTCTCATTCATTCCCTCAATTGCCATATCCAGGCTGCTTGTGAAAGTTTTCTTCAGTGCTCTTATAGCTGTTGTCTTGCTGTCATAGTGGGCGAGGAGAAAAGCAACCCGAGTATAATGTTTCTACTCTCTACTCTAAAATTGGTTATTGACCATTTACCACCATGGGTCAAACCCAATAAACAATTACAGGCTGGCATGAAACATATCCTTAAATCAAAGCAGGCTCACACAAGTGTACCCCCGAGGACTCAGAGAAATTTCCACTATTTCGAAACAGGTTTCGAAACGGTTTTGTGTTTGTCCACCTGAACATTGCTTCTATCAATCAGTGAACGTTTTTTTGTGACCTTTTTACTATGGGCCAGGTCATGGTACAAAAAGGAGTTATTTTTGTTTTGATGCGAAAGTCTGCCTTTACGTACAGCAATGTGAAAATACACTGCACTCTACCCAGGAAACTGTATATGACCGGCATGTTGGAAAGCAAAGCAGAAACATCATTGTGCCTTCTGGAGCGACATCACCATCTCATGCAATAGGCTTGCTACTGTAACACTGGACTTGGGATTTTGTTAATCTCTAAAATGGTTCAGTGCCGTAATAATTTCGAGAAATCATAATGACATAATAACAAGAAAGAGTAATTTTCCATCTTTGGGGGTATCAATCCATGTGGTATTATCGGTCTATATTGACCATGCCACAAGTATCAGCTATACTGAATATCCATGTTGTATGCATACTATTATTTTTTTACCAACTAAATGGAAATGCTCTCATTCCACATGCATAATCTGAGATATACTGCAGACAGGCTGAGTTCCTGGAGCAGGGCCACATCTGAAACAGTTCCCTTGTTAACTCCTCGCAGCAAAGGTTGCGTCAGTTTTTACATTAGTCATTTTATGAATGTCCCTGAATCTGAGGGCATGTAAGGACAGTGGAAGATGAAAACACGGGGGATCGTTGTTACTTTAAATGACTTAGTTCATACTTCTTTTTTTTAACTCCACTGTGGCTTCTGAGCCAAGACCCACAACTTTAGCTACGAGTGTGTCTGTCTATGATCTCCCTCAGTGTCGGCACAGTGGAAAACAACTTTTCATAAATGTGACACATCCAAGGTTTGGCGTTGCACTTTCATTTTTTGTTTTAGTTTCCATGGGTTTTGACTTTGCTCAGTGTGATTTTTAGATTCAGAGAGAGGCACCAATTGGGATTACTACTACTACTACTACTACTACTACCTGTATCACAACAACTGCTAATCCAACTTCAGATTCAGTTGTTAGTACTATAACGTGTAAAACGAAACTGTTTATCAGCTGTCTTAGTTATCCCTTTTCATATCCAGCTATGAGTTTGTGCGGAAGAGGCTGAGACAATGATTACAAGCAACATCGTCATAGCCGTGATTAAAGTTCTTAATATGACACGAGAAGAAACGCTGATACCAGCAGGTGAATTCGGTTGAAGCAACATGTAAAAGTGACAAAGTGGAAGAAATATGATCAAATAACTAATATATAAAAGAACCACAATATATATATATATATTTAAAGTCAGGGTTAATACTATGAATAATCAAGTTTACCAGTGAGTGAATATTTTTGCTCTTTTTTCTGACGATGATCAAACTATTATGAAAGGAAGCTGAAGGAATGTCCGAGTGTTTCTGCTGCTGAAGCAGAGACGAGGGAATAGAAATAGTAAATGTGTGATGAGCTCAATCCGACTAGATTATTCGTTCATAATCATGGGAAATACTGAACAGTGTGCGGATCACTTTTTTTAAAATACAAGATAAACTATTTCGCTTGTATCACTCTTTATCGTCTCGAAGTCTCCCCATGTTATTCCGAGCTGCAGTGGTAAAAAAAAAAAGAAGAAAGTAAAACACTGCGGCATTGTATCGGAAATCATATGATCTTTGTTGAATTTAAATGAAGCTATAATATTAATTAGCCTGTGTATTTATTTAGCGCAATAAACTCTCTCTCTCTCTTTATTAGGAGCTCTGCTTTAAAAACCAGAGTGAACGGAATAAAAAGTCTGGAAGATTGAACTCTATAAATAACTGTTGCTCTTTACCATTTATCGCTTCACCGTGAACTATTTTGTCCCAGTCAGGATCCTGTAGAATGATGACTCTGGTCTACCTGTGATGTGATTGGTCAGTAGCTTTGACCTCTCATCACTAAATCAACCTGCTCGGGAGCAGGTGTGTCTGTGAAGAGGCTAGTAATGTCATTGATTGGCAACAGCCGCGAGACATTTGAGCTATTCTGCTAGCTCAAATGTCCATTCAATTGGTTTCTGTGATTTGTCCACTGTGAAAAACAACAACAACACAACTCCAAAACCGGACCCGCGGCCTGTTGGAAACAGAAGACTGAGTCAGAAGTGGACGGGAGCGAGAGTCCAGCAGGAAGTCACCTGACGTGGGGGCTGTTCACCACCTCAGCGGCCTTTAAACACAGGTAAGTGCGGACATTCACACAAACACACTCACACACACACACACACACACACACACAAGCACACTCTCTCTCTCACCCGGACAGTCTGCTGCTGGCCGGGTGTTTGTCCTGGTGGTGAAGTGTCCCGCCGTGGTCATATGCCGAGTTACTCGGCAGTTCTCAATGTGGTTACAACTGCGTAGAGAGTCTGACGTTTGCCCTTGCATACTGTTGAAACACACACACACACACACACACTCAGCACCATGGACTGAGCCTGCTGGGCCACATTTTGAATCCCTCATTTTCAATAGTTGATTATAGTGGTCACCTGTGTGTGTGTGTGTGTGTGTGTGTGTGTGTGTGTGTGTGTGTGTGTGTGTGCGTGTGTGTGTGTGTGTGTGTGTGTGTGTGTGTGTGTCTCGTGGTTGCTGGTGGATATGCATTACATTTCCCTTGAGAACTAACCATTAACAAATACCTTGATAAGGGACTGTATGTTGGCTTTTTTTGGGGGGGGGGGGGGGGGGGGGTCCTACAGAGCAGTGGCATTTGCAAGTCCTGTGCGGTCTTTTTTTGTGTGGTTCGTTATATTTGCTACTGATCTGCACACGGGAAATAATTGACATTCTACATAAGTTTTTTTATGTTATTAAGAAGTTAGAGGATACGTAAGTGACACATTTTAGATTAGATTTGTGTTTTATGTGTTTGAACATGAAAAAAAAGGAAATATGTTTTTTTAATGTGTGTGGGAGGGATTACATTCTGAAATAATAACTTTTCTTTAAAGCGGTACCATCAGGGATTCATGTTTTGGCCCCACTGTACGAATCCCTCTTGCTGTCTCTACTGTTTTGCCCTAATCCAAGCCACCACTTATCAGTAATCTGAATCCGGAATTTCCCAGCTTGGGATAAATAAAGCACCTATCTATCTATCTATCTAATCAGTGTAATTAGTTTCATTTCGCACATATGCCCACAGCTATATGACTGTAGGAAACTTTCAAGTTTGACGGTACATCTCCTGACCAGTTGCAACACAGGTTGGTTGACAATAGTGGCAGTTTTAAGGTACACAAATGTCTTATCACCACCACATTCCTGCTGAAAGCACTGCGCTCGTTCGCAGTTTTAATTCTCCTCACAACAGGTCGCAGAGTGTACGATAACACCAGTTTGATCCACAGTATCATCATGCAAGATCAAAAACGTCGGCTCATCTCATGTGAATCCTCTCAGCCGAGAAATCTGTCAGTGCAGTCTGCCATCGCCAATCAACAGATAGAGATCATGGTAATTCCTTTCATTTATTTATTTATTTATTAAAGACATTTCCCCCTCAATCAATGTGGGGCTTTATCATGAATTCTTTTTTTTATCTGAGTTCACTTAAGGTAATCTTTGATTTAACATTTTATGCAGGTATGATAACCTGTTTCCATGGGTGAAAAATCAATGCAACTTTTCTGTGCATTTTTGTTGTTTTTTATTGACACAATGCTTAGACACGGACACCATTTCTTTAATATAACTTTTTTCTTTTAAACAGCTACTGACGGGTTTCCTTAGAATAAACAGCTTTTAAACCAGCAGGGGTTTTCCAGGCTTTAAATGACCAATGTCGTTTGTGCTGTAAATTCTGACTCTATAGGTAACAGTAATACACGGGAATCACCTTCTTGAGGACACGTTTTCCAAATGAGGGGAATCAATGTGCTGGAAACACCGAAAATGAAATGGATAGAATACACTGTTAATTTGAGCCGCGGGAACGTTCACGCCTGTCACGCATCACCGAAGTGGTTTCAAATTGAAAAAAAGGTGCTACATGCACATGTTCACACACGTGTGAAACTCTCTCAGTCGCCTTGTCCATCACGGGACACGAGGGAAGAAGTGAGAGATGACTCCTGCATTATGTGCTTGCGTGTTGCTTGATTGCTCGGAAACAAGTTGCAATTCGCCGTCTGACAACACTGTTCCAGTTCGGCACTTTCAAAAGAATCGGAGTGGGTGGGTGGGGTGAGTGCGTGCCTATGTTCTGCCTCTGAGGAATACAAATAATTAAGGAAGAAGTAATCAGTTTAACCAATTAAAGTGGATCCCCATTGATTGTCAACACTCGACTGACAGGTTTCATGACAACCAAATTTAGTCTGCACATCGTCGTCGTCACGGCTGTCTTGATCTTGTTTAGTGAGTAGATCTGTAATTACAGGGTGCTATATTTAGACACCCTATTCTTCTTAGTGTTGTCAAATGGTGATGTACCTGTGATATTTCGCCACTGTCTCGTAGACGTCCTGTGGATGCGGTGTAGAGGGGATTTGATGGAAAGTGCCTGCCGCGCGTGTGCAAATAGTGGAAGAAACGACACGTTCTTAGTGGGAATATTCTGCTCTCTCAAATCTGACAATCATTTCTTGTGACCTTTTAAGTCCCGGCTTATCTTTTTCGTCCTTTTTTTCCCGCCTGACTGACTCGTCAGGCGCAGCAGCATGGTTCCATCAAGTTAAAGTAAAAAAAGGTTTTTCCGAGGTTTTTCTTTGAAAACAACACACATTAGCTTCACACAGTATATTTAAACTTTTTTTTTTTCTTTTCTTTTTACACATCAAACCATTCAACCAAGCTATAGTTCGACACGTGAATGCTCCAGATACCGGCAGCTGTTGCCTGGAAATCATCCTGCTCCTATAAAATCCCTAGACTGGAATCTCATAAAATCTCTCAATGGGCCAAATGAATAACAAAATACTTTAATTCAGGAAAAGCAAAAAAAAAAGAAGTAGACAGCTTGCATTTGTATGAGATTGACATGAGATAGAGCGTGTTATCCCAAAAGTGTTTCGCAGGGCTCATCAAAGCTTTTTCCATAGTTGCCTGCACTCTAATTGGGCAATGCCAAGATGGTTTGCTAAAAAAGGCACAATATACAGGTCCTTAATGGAGGTAATAAGGGGGAAATACAGCCGTTTTCCTTACAGCCTGCAATGTGTCTGGCCAAGCTTGTTTCAGGAAACGATAGCTCAGCACATAATAGATGTCGGCATTGTGATGTTTTATTGTGAGAGTAATGCTCCAATCTGCCTTTGGGGTTGTGCTGCCAACTGTATCTGATATCGAAGAAAATATTAAGTATGGTAATTACCCACTCTGGTTGAGATAGACCCATGCACTAGTTGTCCCCCCCCACACACACACACACACTCTAATTGCTTCCTTTGGGATAATTAGTAATCGTTAAGAGACAGTCAATTGGGCATTTATGCACGGTCACGGCGCACTGTGCCGGACGTCCACGCATTAAGTGGTGCGTCATTAGCTGAGAGGTCAGCAGAGTGGAGCTGCTTAAACCAGAGCTCCCCTCAAAGAGAGCCACCAGTAAACCGCGGCTCTGTACCATCCAGAGCAACAACAAAAGAAACGCTGAGCATCAGCTGCCGTCAGCATTTTTATGATTCCCCTGTATAAGCCACGGTTTGTGGCTCACAATTTAAGATGATCCAGTGTCAACAACTGCTGATATTGACGGATCGTAAAATACAGTTTAGACCAACTTCACACGGACTAGAGAGTGCGAAGACGTCTGCCATCGTCTGCGTGGGCGGATGTTTGCGTGTGAAGTTTGGGAATAGGAGTAGTATACTT